>NC_056740.1:349967236-350138692 GCF_019279795.1 Protopterus annectens
TTCACGACTGTATTAGAAAAAAAGGGTTGTGCCCTGGTCACCCTCAGTGTCTCCATGTCCGAGTATACTCTATCTATTTCTTCATTTGTATAATCACGTGTGATTAAGCCCTCTCTGAGTTGTTGTAATTCGCATTTGAAGTGTTCAGTAGTACTAGTCAACCTGGATAGCCTCATTGCTTGGCCCTTTATTATATTTCTAAACACCATTGGGTTGTGCATACTACTTCTATGTAGATAGGAGGGTTTAAAACACCCCTTGCGATGTACTTTGGTTTGGATTTTATTTGCCTCTCTTGACACATGCACATCAAGGTAATCAATCTCCGCCAGCACCGTCTTCGGTATATACTACCCCGATGGAGGAAGTATTGAATAGCTCATCTGAGGTATGTAACCAAGGGATGAGCATGAGCAGGAATCGTAAGGATGCCCCCAACACTTCCACTTTCTCTAGTGTTGTACGTAGAAAAATAGAATTGGGTGACCAGAGTAGAATGGATTTTCCATTACCCATCAGAACGGGACGAAAGAGGTCGATGGACTTAGAAGTAAATCGGGGTGCGAAAAGGAAAGATCCACCTCAGAACTTCCATCAGGAGACACTTTCAAGATTTTGGCACCCTACCCTTTAGTGCATAATATTTCCGGATATAATCTAACTGCTTCTGAACTATCCCTTATCAATAAGGGATTGTCCTTCATACCCACAACCAATATGGATGTGAGCCAGGCCCTACTATCCGTCAGGCTGTTTTCTAGACGTGTTGCACTGAAACTATTGTATGACAGTTCCAATAATGAAACAACATCTATACCATCTTTTAGAAAAAGAAGCTTATTTACTCCTCATTTGCAACCGAACCTAGAAGTTTTTATCAAAGCAGTGGAATCGAGAATATACACTATGTTTGATCAACCCTTTAAAAAGATGGAAAGCAACCTTACACCCAGTGAACGTATAGCACTGCAAGATCTGCGTGCCAATAAGAACATTGTCATTAGGGCAGCCGATAAAGGCGGACCCATTGTGATTTTAGATAGTGAATACTATCAATTCAAAATGTTAGAGTTGTTGAATGGTGATTCATATGACAAGATTGATTCCGATAGTATATATCATATCCAACACAGAATTTTCAACTCCCTTGAGGAAAGTAAATTACTAGGCTTACTTGATTTAGACACTTATAACTATTTCCAGGTTGATTATCCAATCATTCCCCTCATCAGTGGCCTGCCCAAAATACACAAAAATCCACATTTTCCCGAGTTCAGACCTATTGTATCTGGAGCTGGATGGCTCACCGAGCCGCTTTCTATCTACCTTGATGAACATCTTAAGAGATATCTGTCACATAGTCACATTGTATTACGTGATACTGAACACTTTTTGACTAGTTTGTATACAGAGATGATAGATTATGAATGGACAGTCAATACCATGTTTGTGACAATGGATGTGGTCTCTCTGTTCACTTGTATTCCGAATGAAGATGGACTTTTATATCTCAAATCATTCATTTCCAGAATGGCAGGGACCAATGTATCCAGAATTGATTTCCTATGTTCACTGGTAGAATTAGTATTAGAAAATAATGTTTTTTTGTTTCAAGAACAGTGTTACAGGCAAACCAAGGGCGTAGCGATGGGCACCAGTTGTGCCAACAGCTACGCCAACTTGGTTATGGCAGAATTCGAGACCAGATACATTATAGGGAATACACATATTAAGTTTTTTAAAAGGTTCGTTGATGACCTCTTTTTCATCTGGGAAGGGTCAGAGGGCTCATTGCATAAATTCTATGAATATTTAAATAAAGCTAATAACTTTATTAAATTCACTATCAATTTTTCGAAAAACAAAATTGATTACCTTGATGTGCATGTGTCAAGAGAGGCAAACAAAATCCAAACCAAAGTACATCGCAAGGGGTGTTTTAAACCCTCCTATCTACATAGAAGTAGTATGCACAACCCAATGGTGTTTAGAAATATAATAAAGGGCCAAGCAATGAGGCTAT
The DNA here is from genome assembly GCF_019279795.1 of Protopterus annectens. Lineage (NCBI taxonomy): Eukaryota > Metazoa > Chordata > Ceratodontiformes > Protopteridae > Protopterus > Protopterus annectens. The sequence goes on from NC_056740.1 coordinate 349,969,260, forward strand.
CCAGGTTGACTAGTACTACTGAACACTTCAAATGCGAATTACAACAACTCAGAGAGGGCTTAATCACACGTGATTATACAAATGAAGAAATAGATAGAGTATACTCGGACATGGAGACACTGAGGGTGACCAGGGCACAACCCTTTTTTTCTAATACAGTCGTGAACAAGGTTGAATGCAATTCTAGGCCTATTCAAGAATCTGTGATATTACCTTTTTGTAGTAACAGTAATCTAGTTCAACAGATTATAAGAGAAAATTGGAATATATTAGTAGCAGATGAGAAGATCAGCAAGATAGTAGGTCCGTCTCCGAGATTCGTGTACAGTAATAGGTCCAGTTTAAAACAACTTTTATGCCACAGTCATGACCATGATAGCTCATTCAGTGGGTTGGAAAGGACCAAAAAATGTGGCAATTGTCAACAATGTTGCTATGTGGATGAATCCCACTTCTTTAAGCATCCAGACAGTGGTAGGCTATGGGAATTAAAAACAGATGCTACTTGTAGTAGTCGTAATGTTGTCTATGTAGCACATTGCATTTTTTGTTTTCACTACTATGTAGGCAAGACTAATCGTACGCTACGAGAACGCATAAGAGACCACTACTACTGTTTGATGAGAAAAGATGATAGTAGTGCATTAGCAAAACACATGTTGAAGGAGGGTCCACAGCATGTGTTCTGGTTTCAGGTCCTACATGTTGAACATATGTTACAGAGGGGAGGTGACATTACCAATAGAACAGAAGAAGCTGAACTACGTTGGCTACTTAGATTAGGAGCCAACAGGGGGAGGGGACTAAATGACACAGTTTCCCTTAAACCCCTTTTAAAAAGTAAACCGTTGCGATGATAAGATAGCAACATAAATGTTCTCAAGCATATCCTTGTCTTAAATTTGCTATGAATAGTTACTATAAGGCATTGACAGGCATTTACTATCAGGATGTGTATTAAGAGAACACAATACCACATCTCAACAGTATAGTATTGTCATCAAGGTTGTTGTAATTCTGATAGGTATACTTTAACTTTATTCATGCTATCGTTATTCAAAGCCTATAAGTTCACAATTCATCCCACTCTGCCAGATTTATGTAGGCTTCAGTGCCTTTCTCCACTTGCCTTTTTAGTCTTGGCTTATGATGGACACATAACATCTATATTCCAGAGTAGACGTTCTAGCCTGTTAAGATCTATCTACTTTATCTGGTATTATTTTGTAATCTGTGTCTCTGGGTTGTTTCAACATATATAGGAGATGCTATCATAGTGGTTTACCTTTTCCCCCTGCTACATTTACTGTTCTTTATTGAGGTAGTTCCATACAATAGTTTGCATATGTTTACAATGTGTATTCTTGGAGTGTTAGATTTTGTATTCGTCAATATAATATAGATTGTCTAACAGTTAGCTTAGTTACAATGCATGTCATACTACTTTTGTCAACTCTTGTTTACTTTTCAGTCACTTCTATAAATTGACTCCAGGTAGATCGTGCTGTTATTGAGTCGAAGGTTCATGCACGTCATTCCGCTGCTGCGGATGGCGTAGATTATACCTTAAGCAAACGCAAAGCTGAAATTTTATAACTATTTCAATCGTTTTGTGTTTACGGTAGACAGTGCTAATATCTAGTTTGAGGTGTTTACACGTCATTCCGCTGCCTGCGGATGACGTGGATCGCACCTAAAGTGAATGTAAAATTGAATCTTTGATACAGGCGTCATTGTTTTGTGTTTATGTTTTGAGTTTTAAAGAAGTTGAAGGAAATTATATTTCATTATATGCATTGGACATTTCGTCTTTATATAAACATCAAAATTAATTGCGAAGTGGTCCTTTGAGAACTTTTTGGCAGGCGAGTTTGGTTAGTATAATTATATGAGTGAATATGCATAATGATTGGACCTGACGATAGATTTTTAACCAATAAGCTAAAGTTTTTAATCATGTCATATTTTTTAAACTGATTTTATTGTATTTTAATCTGTATCTGATGAAGCGGTAGTTTACCACGAAAGCGCTCATTCCTTCTTAATAAATTGTTTCTTTTTCATTACATAATATTGGATTATTCTTCAGCGAATGCTTTTTGGATTGGAAGTGAATATCAGCGATATTTGTTGCTTACTGTTCAAGTGGGATCCAATTTTTTAGACGACTATTTTGTGTTTTTGGACATGGAGATTTTGGCTTTATACTGCTTGCTGGGTTGGCGTTTGGATTTTACAATCAAAATCGCTTTAATGCTTGGAATTGCTGCTTTGCTAACAGTGAGTTTTTTACCATCTTGACTACAGAGTAGAGCATTTAATCAACATAACTCAGCATTTGTAGAGCATTTGATTCGCTTTACTTTAATCAATACAGGCCTCTCCCTCCAGGGGTTTTATTTTATATATATATATATATATATATATATATATATATATATATATATATATATATATGTATATATATATATATATATATATATATATATATATATATATATGTGTGTGTGTGTGTGTGTATATATATATATATATATATATATATATGTGTGTGTGTGTGTGTGTGTGTGTATATATATATATATATATATATATATATATATATATATATGGTTTAGCAGTGCTCACTGAATGGTATGTCAAAATGAAGTGAAACTGATATAATGTAAATATTGGTGTCCTAAATATTGTATAATGAATTGTTGTGGTAAATTTGTGTACACTTTTAATAGAGCTATTCCTTTACAAAAGGCAAGGAACCTTTTATTAATAGTGTAGGGTCTTACTGGTTTGTTGGTTATGGGTCTGTCGATTAATAAAGCCAATCAGAGGTGTATAAAAAGGAGAACAGAAACCAGCAGTTCAAGTTATTAGCCCTTTGTTGGGGGGGATCAGTGCCCAGAGCAGTGGTTCAGGGTGAAATACTGCAGAGTAAAGAAAGAGCTGTGGGAAGATATTAGGAGGAACCTAGATATCTTTCCTGACTTAAGAAAACCTGTGTCCCTGTTTTATGGGACTAGCTTAAAGTTCTTTAAGATTTGTCATTCTGTGTGATTATTTGAAAATAATCTGCCTTTATTTCTGTGTGCAATAACATGTTATTTTTTAGACTCGTGGTTTCTCCAGTATTTTTTATTCCAGTGTGTGTGTGTGTGTCTGTGAGACGCACACACACACACACACACACACACACACACACACACACACACACACACACACTCTCTCTCTCTCTCTCTCTCGCTCTCTCTGTGAGCAATGCATATATAAATACTTTAAAAGGAAGTTGTGTGCCTTTAGCATGACATTTTATTAAACATGGAATTTTCTTACATGAATCTGGTTATCTAGTCTTCTTTTAAACCCATCCATGCTTTGCTTATACTTAAAATAATCTGGCAGTGTTTACATTAACTTTGTAAAATACATAATTAAGGAAGGCCTTTCAAGCTGCTTTAGAATGATTCAGCTTGAGTACAGCAAAGCCACTAAGAATTTGCTGTTCAGAATGTCTCATTTATTTGCATTATAATTACTGATATAGCCCTCTGAGTTGTCATGTTTTAGGAGAAATCTCATGGCAAGAGACCACCAGATAAATACATGCAGTAATACAGCTAATCTGAAAATGGCAAAAATACAAATAGTTGCAAACTGTGTTAAGCCTCTGCTGGCTAAGTCATATTTGCAAAGAAGCATGCAGATTGTGTTAGAGTAACGTTATTCCATGGGAATATATTATTTCATATTGGAATGTTTTGCCTCAGACCTTTGTGTCATATGTATATAAAATATTCAATATCATACTGTCATATTTCATTTCTTTTGGTCACTTTTGTCCTTTCAAGTTAATTGTTGACAGGTAATCAAGTGCTTTAAATATCTCTGTCATTTAAAACTAACATGGAACAGAGCATCTTTTTAACCAGGATTATAACCTGGTATTGCCTATGTTTTATTATTATTCTTAAATTATGTTTTCAAGCTAGGATATAGGTGGCTACAAATCTCATATTCTTCAAAACAGATTTCTTAATTTACTGTTGCAGTTGATAACTTCTTTTTTCAGAACTTAACATATTTTCTGTTTTTATTAAATTGCTGTAATAAACACTGATTTGCTGTTTTGTTTTCTTTCTGGCTCTACTCACATCATTCAAAGAATGATGCTACAGTTTGTTTTCACTTGTTTATGCATTCCACCACTTCAGCTTTTAAGTTGCATATTATTTTATGTTGAAAATGTAACTATGCATTATTTCCAAAGGGTACCCAGAGTGATAGCTATGGAAGTCATACTACAATCCTTAACATCTAATATATCATGTTCATCTTCAGGCTTATAAACTCCAAGTAAGTTATGACACTTAAATGATGCCACTTAAATGGGGCTCATAATGAAGAATAACCTAACATTAGTTTTTTTGCATATTGAAAGAAATCTAAAAGTTCAGAGTGTGTGCCACTTTAGAATGACATTGTTCAAATAGATTCCATAGATAGGGAATCAGTATCATGTGATGCCTGAATGAATGCAGTTGAATCTGAGGACTAATGATTCAACAAGGTCATGTCTTTCCTTTTCCTAGATGTAGTGAACTCAGAGGTAATTTTATGTATTTCCTGAACTATGATAACAAAGTATAATTATGCCTACTAGCTCATGTGACGGGATGTTACATTAGACCCAAAGAGTTTTTTATACCACAAGTCTGAATAGTATTTTATGTTAAATCATGGAGTTTATTCATAACTGCAGGGGGGTCATCATCTTTCAGCTGTGGAACAAATGTGCGTTGTCAAGAGGAAAGCTAGCCTTTCTGACTTTATGGCATTCTTAGTAGATGTCACAGCAGCACTTGAAGACTGACAGTGCATACTGATTTCCTTGATCTTGATAGAGTATTTGACACTATTCAGTATAAGGAAATATTTGACAAATTAAAAATGGTAAGTGAAAATCCACATGTAATTCAGTGAGCAAAGCATAAGTTAAACAATGGGACACAAGACACTCAGGGTTTGGGGGTTTCTAGTCTGTCCACTAGTCCAGGTTCCTCTTGAACAGTGTCACAGAGGCGCTCTGTTTCACATGAATTGATAGCATGTTCCAAAGATGTGGCAGTCACTGGGAGATAAATCTGTCCCTCCAGCATGTCCTATTTAAGTTGCAGGCCACGTTTAAGTCCCTGGAATGGGTAGCCCTAGTCCTATTCGATTTATGGATATACAGCAAGTTCATTAGGTTTGGGTCTTGGATTGCTCTGCAGGCCAGGCATAAGACTCCCCTAAAAAGTCTATACAGTATGGAATATAGTGACAGGGACTTTAGTCAGTCTGTGTAAAGCACGTGTTGGAGCCCCCTGATCTTCTTTGTTAGAAACCTCTGAGGTCTAATTGCTGCAGGTGCAAAGTCTTGAAATGTTATATGAGTGAAGACTACTAGAAAGTTCTCACAGTACATAAACATATTATTGCTATAAGATATAAAGTTGCATTAATGTTTTAGCAATACATAGCTATGTTTGTAGTCATTTTTAAGACAGTTTTTCCCAAGGAAAGTAATTTGGAAACCTTGATAGAGTAAAAAGATTTGAGATGGCAACTACATTTGAATGCCTGGGTTAGCTCAGGAATTAATTAATTAATTGTATTTATTTATTGACATTTGATTACTGGGAAAGTCCATCTGGGTAAGAGTCCATTTTCAAAGGAGACCCAGGGAGAAAAGCTCCTAAGTATTACAAAACATTTTAAGAATAATAATTTTGCAGTCTCTATAAATAATACAAAAACAACTACAGTTTTAAATAATTATACCAAATTAGAAATAATATGAAAACATTGGTTAAAAATAGATACAAATTATATGGCAATGATTTAATCGTTAGAGAAATTCTAGGCAGTTTATAGAGAAATTAAAGGTGAGTTAGTATAATACAAACAGGAATTACAATATGGAATGAGAGAAAAACAGGCTTATGGAATATTTAGAGAAAGATAGGGAAGAGAAATTAATAGAAATAAGTAAGTGAATGAAGAAGGGAGAATAAGTAGATGTAGGTATGAATTGGTATTTGTCCAGATTTAGAGATACAGTTTATCCTGGTGTTGAGCAAGAACAGAGACATCTTTTGGCTAGGAAGTCTTTCAGGATGGTTTTAAAGGATGGGAGGGAGGGTACTGACCTGATGGATAGAGATAAGGAATTCCAGTCCTTAGCAACATGGTAGAAGTACAGACAATTTCCAGGAGATTTGATAGGTTTATTGTTTCGGTATCAAAACATTTGATCTGATAGTGCTTAATGAAAGCATTAATATTGAATATTCACTGAAACTGAGGTTTTTGACATAAAATCTGCTGTGTTCTTTAAAATTTTAGGTTCTTATTCTTATTATGATTTTTATTCGTTCTATTTTTCATGTGAGTTAATCAGTCATGAACATTCAAGTAGTTTGGTTTTGTGCATATGTAACTCAGAAGAAGCCTTATTTTGCCTTGGGATATGAAAGAACTCAGTTATTTGTTTTGTAAAAGTGACCATTTTATAATCTACAAGTCGGTTCTTTCTTTTATTTGGTGGTCAGTGTTTGCACATTCTTTTGCTGCCAGTTCCATTGTTTTTTTTGGAAGAGTTTATAAGGCAATATCTTACCTGGTCCTGTTAAAAAATAAGAAAAAAATTAAGACAACAAAATAAAAAAAAATCATATTGCACAATTTCTACCAGGGTTAAGGGCATTTCATAAGTCAGTCATTAACTTTTTTCAAAAATAATCTTGAACTACATGTATGGAAAGTAGAAAATATCAGCATGGGTTTATAGAAATCAAGCTTCTTGATGGCCAGTAGGTCATTTTACAACTGAACCAATAACTAGAGGATGCTGAACTCTTCTCTTAAATTAGAAATCTGTTAGGAGTAGCCCCAAAAGGAAAAAAAAATAAAAATAACATTTTGTGAGCCTGCTGAACTGTACTTTTGAACAATCCTTTACATCACAGTATTAGGAGTTGTACACTTAGTCTTCACACTATTAGTTTGTATTGCCTCAGAGTTCTACATTTTATAGAAACATTATTATTATTATTATTATTTTGTACACATTTTTATACACATATATGCACGTGGTTGCAGAGAATGAGATTGCAGATGAGTCTATTGAAATGCTCCTGAGCTACCTGTAGGAGCTAGCCAACCTTAATAACTGTGTTAAACCCACAACATGAATACATAATAAGGATTTAACAAAATGAGAAGAAATGTTAATTTTCCATATAATGAGCTCCCTTAAAACCATATAGAGTCTGCGGAGGTGAAATCTGAACAAAAAGCAAGTTTAAATTACTTATTTAAAAAATAAGTTCTTCAGACCTTTATTTTGCAGTTTCCAAAATGTGGACATTATTTGTAATGTATCCTACTTTATTACATAAAAAAAGTTTCAGCTGCTTATTCAAGAATCACCATTGTTTTTTAATGAAGAACTATAGAAACTAAAAGGGTGGAGTTTTGTGTTTATTCACCTTTGGTATGATGTACATCAGTCCTTGACAAATTTGTCATGAGTAAGCCCTTGTAAGCCTTCTTGCTAATTATTCCATTAAAGAAACTATCTAAGAGATAATTGTTAGTTTATGTTAATAATTGACTGTTTCACCTTTTATCAGCATTATTCAATTATCAGATGGACTTTCCTGCCCATCACCAGCACTCTCCACCTTTTATTAGTTTTGCTGATGGTAGCTATTTTCTATAAATTAAGAAAGGAGAACATTAATAGCAATTATTTTCTTATTTCTGTTAAATTGAAAAAGCAGAACATTGATTTGTAGTCAGGTTGTGTTGCAAAGTAAACAGCTTATCTCTGATACAAAGTTCTTCAAGTATTTGAATATATTTGTACGGCACAGATAAGTACTAATGCATTTTAATTCATTTACATAATATCTGCAGTCAGCTTTAGTGCTATTGTTATTATATAAATTAAAGAAAAAATGTAAATCCTGTGTGCAGGTATATCACTACATGTCAATACCTAGACAGAAATAATTAGGTTGTACTATTTCAGCAGTTTATATGTCTTTGCGTTAAACTATTAACCAGTTTTGAGTTAAAAATATTAGCATGCTCCAGCACTAACGACATTGGATTCACAGAGCTAACGTGTCAGTTTTAGTCTCTGCCAGGGGAGCCTGTTTGAAAGAGATTGCATGTTTTCCTTCCATCTGTATGGATTTCATCTGGGTCTGTTGTTTACTCTTCATTTCCAAGTTGTGTCGCAAGCTAACTGGCAGGGTTCCAAATTCTCCAAGGTGTGCATATGTGTGTATACATGTGCATAAGACAAGGATGTGATGGACTGGTGTGCCATCTGGAGCTGAATTCATTCCTTTTGCCTGTTACTACACAGGATAGTCTCTCGCTCACTTTGACCTTGAAATGGATAAGGAGGTAGCTAAAAAGAATGAATGAAATAGCTCAACATATTCTCTATCTCGATAATGTTATTGGAGTACTGGGGATCTTGTCTTACTTGGATTATGGATTCAGACTTCCATCCTTTTCTGACCAGAAGGTATCCTAACTCTGTGCTGAAGCTTCATAATAGCATATTATGCATACTTTGAACTACTTATGAGTAAACATATTTGAATATTAAGCTTTATTAAGCCCATTCTTAATGTCAAGTTTCTTTTCAGAAATAGAATGTTAGGTGTCATTTGGAGCTGCTTACATGACATTTCTCTATGTGAAGAAAGATCAATATTTTTTGTTACTCTGGCTTTTTATCTAAGCTCATAACTTTCATTACCCTTGTGAAAATATATCTAAATCTCTCTTCAGCTGCATGAGGTTGCTAGAGAATGGTATACCAAAGGGAAATGCTTTACAACATTCTATTTTTGGATCTTCTGGCTCTTTCCACAGCCCACCCCATACCTCGCCTTAGTGCCATTGCCTTGCAGGGCACACTAATATTTCCCTTTGCTGGGGTTCCTGTATCTCTGGGTCTAAAGGGCCTCTTATTCATCATGGACTATGCAATTCTCCAATGCCCTAGATAGGAGCAAGGGAGCTGGGATAGTCATACTGCAGACACTCTAGCGTATTCTTTAGCTATATGTCTCATCCTTACATCAGGCAGCATAGGGAATGAGAAGTTACTTGAGCATGTGCTCCACCCCTGGCCCTATAGGGTAACCATTCCTGCTCCATTCTCCTGCCTCCCAGTACTGCATCATCTCTCTGAACTCTGGCCTCATCAAGAGCTCCAAAAGATAGATTCAGGCATGTTTCCCCCGAGGAGAGGCATGCCCATCTTCTGTTCTGATGCCATCAGACATCTATGTTCCTAATCAAAATCTGATCACATAGGCTGCAGTCAGGGTTTTATCCCTCTATACCACCTGGCTGGTACAACAGTCTGTTTTACAATGTCATCTTATATGAATGTGGCTTGTTGTTACTCACAGTTTTACTGGACGACCCATTTTTTGAAATATTGTTCTTGGAATGACTTTGGTTTTCTCTGAAGTAGCTGTTTCCCTGTAGTGAATGTCAGATTACTTCGAATAACCATCCATCACTATAAAAATAAGACTGCTGACTATGATACTGCATACAATTCATTAAGGTACCACGGCATGTACACCTCCATGTACATGTTGCAGTACCCTTCCCTGATTCAGCAACTGTCCATACACAGTACTGCATGGTCATCTAACATGAAGAAGTCGCTCAGGTGTGTAGATCAGCATGGCTATCCCCATCATGTCATAATAATGAAAACAGACAAAAGTCTGTGTTCAACTACCTAACTTAAAAGTACTGTGGGACCTACTAGAAATCAGGAATTGCTTTTAAAAAGCTGTAATGGCACCAACAGTATTACGGTGATTAGGGGGACGGGACGAAGCACCAGACACCAGCGATGACACTCAGTGCCATAATGGCACTAATATCATAATAGGGATTGGCTACAAGAGGATGCTCTATACCACCAGGGTCTAATAGACACTTGCCATAATGACACTAAAGTATTACTGGGTGGGGGAGGGCAGAACCACGGAAGGGCAAATAAGGTAGGGACAGGTACAGGGACTTGTGTGTGTGTGTGTGTGTGTGTGTGTGTGTGTGTGTGTGTGTGTGTGTGTGTGTGTTCATATTTGTTCTTGTGTGTGTGAGAGTATGACTGGGGGGCATACTGCTGCCTACATGAGCAGCAGGTTACTAAAGTGATGTGGCAGTCGGCAGTGATATGCACATTGTTGTAGTAAATGCAATTCAATTCAAGAAACATGTAATTTAGCTGATAATGACCTTACATGTCTCTGAATAGTAAATGGGCATGTTGCAGGAGAATGGCCTTTCTATGGCCTTGCTGTTACAAACCGTACAGCTTGTGCTACACACTTTAATGAATCCTTTATGCCACTTCCATGGGTACATCATTGGTTCATAAAGTGCATTTCCTGCTAATTAACATGTACTACATTTATAAATAAATGCTTCAGATTTTTTTGTTGCCTATTCCAGACCTCCATATTTATCTTCTTGCTAGAAATGTCAATTCCACTGTGCCAAAGTGCCTGTTATTAATTGTACATAGCACTCTATACTGCAGTTTCTTGGAGTGACTAACCTTAATCCTTAATGTAGAACATATTTGGGTGCAGATACTGTTCTTTTATGCTGCAAAAGCTGAGAATAGCTAATTTATACTGTTTAGCCATCTTTTCACCACTGCTAACCTGTATGGGCTGGATTGTTCAAAATCTTCCCCGTTCTCTCTGTCAGTGCTCATATTAGTGAGAGTCAGTTATAATACTAAGACTGTATAATGGATATCTGATGGATTATCAGTCCATGGCTTCTGAGGCTTTCCCAAGAGTAATGTTGACAACCTGTCATCATTACAGTGTTACGTAGCTCTTCTGTACACACTGACTATGAAGGTGCCTTGCAGGGATGAAAGCTGGAATCTGGCTGCAGTCATTTCCAAAATTCCTTTCCTAGGACTGAAAATTGAAACCTAGTTGGTGAACTTTTCCAGTGTAAACTTGCTTCAGTATGGGTACTGGTGGAACTTATGCATTCCTGTGCTGGCTTATCAGTGAGTTTGTACATAAATTTTTGCTTTCATTAAAGTGCATGGTGAAAAAGTGACAAATCTGATTATATTATTTGGGAACTTATGCACTAAATGATTTTCATTCCATATTAAGAAGCTTTATGTGTCAGTTGCTTATACCTCAGTTAATGTGATCATGCTCTTTACAACTTTGAGTTCCTGCTCTCCACAATTCATTCATTCCTCCCATGGCCAATTTTATAATAAGGCATTGACTGAGTGTTACACTGTAGAATCTTTAGGCAGAAAACTAAGGGACTGCTTCTTTAGTCCAGTTTAGTATCATAATTATGAAGCCTTTTAAATATTGGTACCTTTAGGGCAGTCTTCACTTTATGTTATAATTTTATTAATTCATATTAGTCAGTAACATGCCCACTGTATGATGTTTCTCTTTAAAAATGACACTTGTCTTTATTGACTGAGTCTATACTTGGTTACCCTTTGGGGAGCTCATTTTAGATTGCTCAGATGTTGTTTATTATTGTCATCTGTCATCAGTATATTGCTTGCTCTGCCCTGAATATTCAAATTTCTTTGTAATATTTGGGCTACTGCATTCTGTCATATAGCTCATGCACACTCAAGATTCCATGTCCAAAGACAGGTTTATTATACTCCAACAATCTCATATGTGTTATGGTTCAATATTGTTTTGAATTGTCAGCAGCCTTCACCTGATTTTGTGCTTTCCCAAGCAAACTTTGTGATGAGCAGTGGGTACTATATAGCACTTGATTTCAGGCCTCTGTGGCCTAATGAATAAGGCATTGGCTTCCTAAGCCAGGGATTGTGGGTTCAAGTCTCATCTGGGTTGATATATAATGTTTTCACAGAAACTTTAAAGTCCTCATCGATCTGTTTAACTGCAAGACACCTGCACTCTCCAACCACTTCAGCTTTGACTGTGACTTTGGCCTTAACATGTAGGAAACTAGTCCTAGCTTTATGAAACTTGAGGTGGCGTTACATTCTAGCTGCAATCTGGCTTCACTATTTTTGTGTCCACTTCTTTGGCAAGCACTGTTTGCAGTCTGCTAGATGAATGCATTTTTCTGGAATGCCAACACTCGCTCCTTTCTGATCTGCTACTTGTTATTGTATAGTCTACTGTTGTAGTTTAGCCTGTCAAATCAGGGGTCCCCTTCATTATCACAATCATACAAATGTCACACATGCTGTTTGTGTTCATACTTCCGAGGCACTGTATTGGTGCCCTCAGAGTACTCTCTAGCCTGTATAGGTCTGTGGTAGGCCTTCATTTCTTTTTCAAAGTAGGTTTTAAAATATTTTCTTGAGTTTGCACAGATATAATTGATTATCTAGTTCTGGGTTTAATTCCATTTTCAGTTTTATGACAGCCACATCTGGAATAAGTTAGTGACACTGTTTAGTTTTAAAACATCAAATAGTTTTCAATTTCAGCTGTTAGACCTTTTATTTTGGGGGAACAATGACCACTTTCAGCATTCATCAGTTTGTAGAAACTTTTTCTATTGTACTTGTGATTTTATAACCTGCCTGTATAAATTGAATTACTTCTTCAACTATATATCCTTGCAGTATGAATTTGCTTATGACATTGTTTGTATTCTTTCTGTATAATCTTAACAACTGTTTACACCAAAAGATATTTTTCCACATTTAAAATATTTTTTCTTGAGGAATTGGAAAATTGCTAATTCATCCACCACTCAGATGCACCTTGCTGGAGCTCACAAGGATCTCTGGTAGCTATTTTCACTGGCCGTACTATGTTTACTCCCACAAATGTTAGTTATTTTTTAGGAAGCAGTTTCCCTTTTGTAATACCATAGTATATTTGTCATGCAAATCTGTCTCTTAACATGTCTGTCATTCCCCTACCAAACTGGTAGGGCAGTGGTTAGCCGCTCTGTGCAGTCAGCAATATATTCTGATATGCTTCCCATTCTTTTCTGGTTCTTTTTTGAAATGTGACTGTCTCTGCATTTGCAAGTGGCATGGCATTTGTATGAATTTCCAGGCTAGTTTAAGAATGTTATACAGCTTAACTGATTCTATTATGTTGTATATCAGTTCATAACCCGTCCTTTGGATAAGACATTAAACTGAGGTCCCATTTGCTTAAGTTTATGGTAATTCAGGTAGATATAAAATATTCCATGGCACCTACCAAAAAAGAGTAGGGGAAGTTTCCTAATGCCCTGGCCAAATTTCCCCTAGCAGTAGTATAAATACTACCTTGAGTCTCCCCTGATAAAAGGCCACTAGCCTAGTGGGAATAACCCAGTCACCAAATGATAAATAATAATAAAAAAGTAAAATAAAATAAATTAAATAGTCCATGCAGGCATCGGACTCAATAAAAGCACAAATTGTTATCATCTGTAATATCAGTGACTGTATACTCATCAAAATAGGTAGCCCAGTCATACACATATTCATATCTCAAATAAACATCCATTTTGCAAATACTTATGTTTGACTTTGTTCTAGTTTACCTTCAGCTGCCATACCCAGATTGCAGGGTGTGTTGTTCTTATACGTACTTGGCAACGCTCACTGCACATAATTTGTTTGCATTTTAGAAACACTCTCACTTATTTATTTTTCTATTTACCACCTGAAAATATGAAAAGTTGTGCCTTTAAATACTTCAAGACGCGATTTTTCATATTTTATGCAGTAATTAAAAAAATTGACATGTCTTAAGAACATAGTGCCATAATGGTTAAGGTCTTCACCTCACAGAGAAAAGGTCCACAATTTGATCCTGAACTCAAGTCATTGTCTGTATAGAGTTTGCATGTTCTCCCTGCGTCCTTGTGGGGCTCCTCTCACCTCCCAAAAACATGCTGGGTGTTTCAATAATGGAGGGTATGGTTTCAAATTCAGCCTTCCCAGTTCAACTTGAGAAAGAATGGAGTCATGGAAACAGCACAGAGTTTAGGTAGTGCCTATGAAGAGAGGAGTCACTTAGACCCATTGCTTTAAGCAACAGCTGTGGTACACATTTTCGTCTAAATAAGAGAACACAGACCTCAGACTGGATGGTGGGTAAGGACTCTCCACTCAGAGGTGTACAAGTTGACTCTAGGTGATTTGGTCATGTTGACTAGTGTTGGCCAATTCTAAGAGTTTTGATGGCGTGGCCTACTCTGTCTTACTCAGGAGATCTATGCTAATATTAGGAGGGTCCATGCACCCCCTACTGTCCCAGCAGCAGTAAGCTACTGTACATCTCATATCCAGTTGTCCAGCTTTGGTTGCTGGAATAACTTTGCTGAGTGAAAGCTGGATGTAAAATTAATCAACCTGTGAAAATTGAACTAAGGATTGCCACATTGAATATAGGTTTACTGACAGTGCACAGCTTGGCAGTGGATGACATGATAGGAAAGAGGAAAATGCAAATCCTGTGTATCCAGGAGACAGGGTGGAAGGGCAGTGCAGTAAAGTGTCCTGGCTAGGGATTCACAGTCTACTACTGAGTGGGAGGATAGTCAAAAATTGGTGTGGGAATTGTGGGGAGAGGGAGCCTTCTGAAGAAAGTGAGGGATACCATTAGATTCAGTGCAGGACCTCATAAGTTTATAGGTACTTACTAGGCTATTGATCTGTTAGAATCTTAAAAAACCTAGCCTTACATTCTCATGATAGTTTTGGCCCATATATTTTGCATATGAATAGCCCAAAGATGGGCAAAACAAGGATATGCTGGGACATTTACATATTTTCTCTATCTATGTGTGACAGGGATGGTAAACAAGGGGTGAATTTCTGGTTCCCTATAAATTGTCCAAATTATGTGTGAATAAAGTAAATTAAGTTCTTTGCTTTATGTGGACTAGAAAATGGTTCCATAGAAGTGGCATTCTCTGTGATACATACCTATCCCACCGACATGTTCTATTTATTTTGTAAAAGTGATTAGGATCCCTTGGGCAGATATTTATGATACTGTTGGACTTGTGAATGTGTAATACGTCTGACAAACAGGGTCTGTTGAAGCTCTATATGCAACAAGAGGTTGTCTCCCAATATCTTGTAGGATACTAAAAAGAGATGCAAACAGCATATGCTTGTCTGCATAGTTTTTATGATTAGGCCATTGTTTTTTTTAATGAGGAAGCACTGTGGTAATTCTACTTGTGACAAGTATTTGGACAGGTACCTACTGAAAGTAGCAATATAGTCAATGATCTCCCAAATAGGTACTGTGTACAGTGCAGTGCAGCGATCCTGTCCCTGGACCTGGGTGCAATACCTTTAGATATAAGATGTTTGATGAAAAAGAACTTTCTTACAGCAGTGGATACATGGTGATCAAAGGACTGTTCCTTTTTGGCATAGGTTCCCAGATCCCAAACTATGTGATGAATTTTCAGGGGATATGTTGCCAGTGTGATAATTACAAGAGGAATCACGCTTGCCAAAGAATATGATTTTACACTTCTTGGCATTTAGTTTCAGTGCATGGTTTTGACACCAGCTATTTGTTTGGGACAGGCTGTCTTGGAGGATCTTGGTGTCCTCTGGGGAGTTTATTATGGCACCAAGTTTGTAGTCATCTGCAGACTTGGTCAGCCTCAAATCCTTATCATTAGCTTTAAACTCTGAGAAGTAAATGCCAAGTATATTCCAAAGAAGAGTAGACGAAGTGCTGAACCCGTGGATGCACTACTAGTGAATCCCAAAATGTAACCACAACAAGTAAAGGATGGTCTAACAAAACAAGACAAAATATTCCAAAGAAAGACAATCCAACATGACCAGAGACAAAGAAACATCAAGTATAATATATTTATTGTAAAAAGGTAAGCAATTTAATGCCATACAAGGTACTTCTTCAGACTATATAAAAGCACATGCTCGATATGCACATCAGTAACATTCAGATTAGTGGCAGGAATAAAAGACAGACCTTTACACAAAACACTCAGTTGGTCTCAAGTTAAACAGACAGACAAAATTAAGTTTCCTAAGCAAGAGTGCATTAGAGCCAGTAGAAAACAAAGTTCTAAGGGTCACATTCCTTGCAAACAACTTCATATCAAAAAGCACATCAATATCCCTGTATCCTTAGATGTTAAACCTCCTGAAGTTGTACCTACTGCCTCTAGACCCGTTTTTGAGTTTCCCCCTTTACCAGACCTGGTGCTGATGGAGGGCATCCTGAGATGAGGGATATCACTGAGTCGAAGGAGAAGAGGTTGGAGAAAGGCTTGAACCCCTGCACAGAGGAGCAGGATTATTGTGACACACAGCATGATGTCAATGATTTGATATATAACATTTCATATGTCTCTGTAACTCAAGACCAATTGAGTGTTTTGAGAAGAGGTCTGTCTTTTATTCCTGCCACTAAATTGAATGTTACTGAAGTGCTTATTGATATGAAGTTGTTTACGAAGAATGTGACCCTTAGAACTTGTTTCCCACTGTTTCTAATGCATTCCTGCTTAGGAAACTTAGTGCTTTGCTCTTTATCAGCATGGACTCATAGAAGCCTTTCTTACGTCATGTGAACATGATGTGTATGATATTTTTTGCTACTAAACATAAAGGTAACTTTTATAATTTGAGACCTTATGATTCTACAGCTATAAGAAAACTTTGTGAAGACATGTCCATTGAGATTTGACCAGCCGATAAAAGTAATGCTATAGTTGTTATGGACAAGAGTTTTTATCTCTATGAAATCGTGACTATGTTGCTAGATGTTAACAGTTATACTGAGTTACATAGGTATCAGGTTAACAAGACTTTTAGAAAAGTTAAAGATTGTGTATTTGACCTGTGGATGAGTTGCCTCTTGAGTAGTGAGTTATATGAATTTTTTCATGTTGAATATCCTGTTGTTCCAATATTATATAGACTCCCTAAGGTCCACAGGCACTTGTGTAAACCTCCTGTGAGACTGATTGTTCTCTGGTTGTGGTTGGCTTACCAAGCCATTATCTAATTATGTTGAGAAGGCATTGTGCCTATTGTTAGAAAATGTTAGGGCAGTTCTTAAGGACACTAAGCAAGAAATAACCCATAAAAAGTGTGGTGGAGTAGCTCTACTCTACTCATCCTCCCTATGTATATCACCCTATGATAAAGCCATCCACCAGTTCCATAATGCAGAATTAATACTGGCTCATCTCCAGCTAAACAAACACAAATATATATATACATTGTCTCTCTTTACATTCCCCCAGGAGACAATATTCCAATACTTGAAGAAATCCTCTCCTGGCTCTCAGCTAACATTAAAAACAAAACTATAATCATGGGAGATACCAATATTAACTGGTCCTCCATTCAGTCCCCCTCTCACTCCCTTAACATCAACCTATACAACTAGTCTCAACTCATCAACTCCATTACTAGACCATGCAAAGACTTCACCACTGGCAACATCCTAGACTGGATTCTAGTCTCCCACCCTCACTGCTACCCAGATAGTGGAACCATACCTGACTCCTTCAGTGACCACCTACCTATATTCACTAGACGTCTTCCTTCTCCCTTACAAGTCACTCATAATTACATTACTACCTGATGCCATAAAAACTTTAACCCAGAAGCTTTCTGCAATATCCTAAAATCACTTAACTGGTACCCCTTAAAAACTCTACCCCTTGAAGATGCGATCACTCACTTTAATACCACATTCCTAAACCTTCTAGATACTCATGCTCCTTTAAAAACCAAAAGAATAACAAAGAACAAATCTACATCTTCCCTCAATGAATACAAAACTCTTCGTAACTCAGTTAAAAAACTTATCTCTGCAGACCGTCGTAACTACTTCACCCGACTGCAAAGTAGCCACAAAACTAACCCTCAAAAATTCTGGAGGGGTATTACTACCCTCTTAAAATCCGGGACCACAGAAAACCCTATCCCTTGCCCAAATGTAGACAACACAGATCTTGCTACCCAATTCAATTCCTTCTTCATAGACTCTATCTCCAAACTTACCTCCTCTTTCTCAAATAGCAATCCTTTCCCTACCTCCACTTCTCCTCAGACTTCTCCCACCTCTCCTCTTGCTTCTCCCCCTCCAACTTCTCCCACTTCTCCTCAGACTTCTTCCCCTCCAACTTATCCCACCACTCATCATGCTTCTCCCCCTCCAACTTCTCCCACTCACTCCACACCCCCACCATTCTTCATTAAACCTATTCCTACATCCATCATAAAAAAACTCCTGAAAAAACTAAAACCATGCACCAATGCCCCAGATGACATTCCCTCATACTTCCTTAGCATAGCTGCAGAAGCCATCGCCCTCCCTATCAGCATACTAATTAACTGCTCCATCCAAGAAAGTATTGTTCCTCAGATCTGGAAAAAAGCCTACATCATTCCCCTACATAAAGGTGGTACCAATACTAATATTACCAATTTCCATCCCATTGCCATCCTCTCTCCCTTTTCAAAAGTCCTAGAGAAATGTATCCATCTACAACTCCTTCCCCATCTCCTGGACAACAATCTATTAACTCCCACACAGCATGGATTCAGACCCCATCATAGTACTATGACTGCCCTCCTATCCTTCCTTGAAACTGTGAATAAAGCAAGAGATTCTGGCCTCACTGTATCTACCATCCTACTCAATCTCTCTAAAGCTTTCAACACTATCTCTCATAACCTACTTCTTACTAAGCTATCTAGCCTAAACCTTTCCCCTTCTTTCCTCCATTGGTTTACTAGCTATTTCTCCAATAGGCTACAAGCCATCAAGTGGAAAAAAGCCACCTCCTCCTTCCTCAACACCCCTACAGGGGTTCCACAAGGTTCTATTTTAGGCCCCCTCCTCTTCAATATCTTCATCAATGACTTTTACCACTCTATCCCCCTTGCAAACATTATTCAATATGCGGATGACTCCACAATCATCTGTATTGCCTCATCCATCCCAGCTCTTCTAAAACTTACCCAAGATGCCTTCACCACCACAGAACAATGGATGAAAGACAACCATCTTGCACTCAATGCTGCTAAAACTAAACTTATGATATTTACCCCCTCCAAAACTCATAACTTTGATAGATCTCTATTCTCCATCACCAGCCAAAGCAACACATCTCTTGAGCTAGTATCTGAAACCAAACTACTAGGAGTCCAAATTGATGACAAGCTCAAATTCAACTCTCACCTTCTACTAAATATAAAAAAAACTCACCAAAAACTAGGCCTACTCTACCGTCACAATCGGTTCCTCACCTCAACTACCAAAATTATTCTCTCTACCACATTTCTCCTTCCATCCCTTCTCTATGGTGCCCCTCTTCTTATAAACCTACAATCTTCCCTGAAAACCAAGCTCTCATCTTGTTACAATAAAATAGCCAGATTCGCCACCAGAAACAAATCATCCACCCATCACTGTGAACCTCTCCATAAACTCAACTGTCTACAAATTCCCAACTACCTCTCCTACACTCAGCTCACCTATGCACATAAACTCATTT
This sequence comes from Protopterus annectens, assembly GCF_019279795.1. Lineage (NCBI taxonomy): Eukaryota > Metazoa > Chordata > Ceratodontiformes > Protopteridae > Protopterus > Protopterus annectens. The sequence goes on from NC_056740.1 coordinate 349,988,847, forward strand.
TCCAGCCATCCCTCTGTCCCTCTCTCTCAACTACCTTCAAAATGCATAAAACTCAAAGACTCCTAAGATCTAATAATCAAAACCTCCTAGAAGTTTACAGACCCCTACACCCTCCAGGACAAAACCTCCTGTCCTTCTCATTAGCACGCCTATGGAACTCCCCCCCCTTCATTTGTACAATTGCAAGCCTGCCATCCTTTAAAAAATCTCTACACTCTCATTTAACATCCTCCTGGGAATGCTCCTGTGCACATCCCTCATAACCTACTCTCTACTCCCAATACTTTTCCTCTTTCTTTTTTCTGAAATCCTAGCTAACATCTTCATGCTGGCTCCTAGCATACAACTCCTTATTTGTACCCTGAAATTTTTAGCAAAAAAAAAAAAAAAAAATTTTATGCCTGTATCACTTGTTTTTGTTGATATTTTTTTAGTCTTACTTATAATCAGAATTTCTACAATGTTTTTTCTTTAATTTCTCATATAAACTATGTGTGTAACATAACCTTTGTATACTCTGTATGTGGAATATAATCTTTGTATAATCTGTATGTAGAGCTTTTCTCCCCAGGACTCCATAGAAAACGGGTTATTTAGGCCCAATAAACTATCCTGGTTAAACAACTGCAAATAAATAAATAAATAAATAAATAAATGTGTCAGGTATGTTTGAATGGCATATAGATTTTGATAGTATGAATTCTTGTTTGTTCATTCTCTACCCCATGATCCAAGTGAACTCCTCTTCATCCACCTGTGTCACTCTACAGTAAGTGTACTGAGGACATAGTATGTCTGACAATTGCTGCTGCAAACGTTAACATTATCATGCTACCAAAGGAACTTCTACAGCTGAGTTTTACCTCCACTTGCAAGAGTACAGAAGAAAGAAAACCACCAATTAAAATTTATGTAAGGCAGTTTCCAAGAATCGAAATAAGTTTAAATGTTTTCCCTCACTCCTACCTCAATGTGTTCTGCACTGTAGTGTTGAATCTGCTGGAGGGACACCCCCACACCCACAGGCCTTTGACTGCTAAAGGTGAAGCTAAATTAATACTCTAGCATATTTACTCTAACAATGTAAAAGTTTCCTGGAAAGGCAATAAAAGCAAATAATAATAAAATTAATGCTGTGACTCGTGAAATATTTACATTTCAAAGACCGTGTCTTTGTACCCATAAACATTTTACCTCGCTGATTGTATTTGGTGGGGGGAGTAACTGCAGTCTACTAAAGTATATGATTGGCCCTCCCCTCCTCTCACTTGTTTCTCCAGCTACTATAGCATCATTTCAAGCCAAAGTCACTGCAATCCTGCCTGTTGCAGATAACTTAGGTGTATGTTAACAGCAATCTAGCAGCTTGTGTTACTGCCTTTAAAATTATCAGGATTTGTCTTACCTCCTGTCTTGCTGCAGTTTTACAGATTGTTTTCCTCGTACTTACTCCACTGTGGACCAACCTGCTCCATTTAGCCCTAGCTACGCTCAGGCTTTACTCCGCTCCCCTACCCTACCCCCACTTTCTACCCACATCCACTACATCTATGCTTATACCTTACTTACTCTTCCTCCTCTGCTCATCCTCCTATCCTGTACCTAACTGTAATATCCAGTTGCAAACTGTTCTCCTTATACCATCTCCACCCACTTCTGATCTAAATTCCTTCCCAAATCTCACTTTGCTCTCTCCCAATCAAAACCTACAGATTCTCCACACTATTAATACTGCTCATTACTTCACCTCAACATATTACTAGATTTTTCCAACACTAACTGTGCGGTTTCCCTCCTGTATCATCTTATTCGTCCTCCTCCTCCTTTCATTCCTAACATCCCCACAAGTAGTAATAATAAGCACACCTCAACCTCACCTATCAACTGTCTTTCAATAGCTACTTAAAAATCTCTTCAAGCTTATTTCCCATAACTCCATTCCACTGTTGTAATCTCAAAATACTAAAAAATTCAGTCCAAATGTCAAGGTAATGCTTCTACTCACCTCTGCTTAAAATGTCATAATAAACAAGCCATCCTTCTCCACCATACTTCAGTGTGGTGATATCCACCACAACCTAGGTCCCAGTCAAACCCAAACCACTAAAAGTTTAAAAATAGTCACTCTAAACATTAGACGTATATGCAGCAAAATCATGGATTTTCATGCCTGGGTGATTCAGCACAACCCAGATGTCCTAACCACAACAGAGACATGGCTAAAGCCTAAAGTAAATGATGCTGAAATACTACTCCCTGGCTATAATATTATTCGGCTCAATAGAAGACATAAAAAAGCAGGTGAAATGGCTATAATCTTCCCAAATATGCTCACAGTAACTCCATATACAGACATAATCCCAAATTTAGGAAAAGCAGAAATCCTAGTCTCATTCCTTAAACTTATTAGAGCTAAGAGCATATGCATTGCTGTGCTATATATCCCCCCAGGACAGAACATTCCAATACCTGAAAACATACTTTCCTGCATAGCAGATACAATTACAAATGAAATTATCCTACTGGGTGATGTAAACATTGACTGGAAGTCTTTATCCACAAATTTAGCAATCAACAGCATGAACTTCTTTGGATTCACTCAACTTAATACACCAACAAGATTTGGTAAAAATAACTCCCAACAGTCTATCCTAGATTGGATTCTGGTTACCAACCCATATAATTTTACCTCCTTAGGTACCCTTCCTGATACACTAAATGACCACTAGTCAGCTTATACCCACAGGAGTATTACAGATCTAACAAAAGAACATAAGGTCAGAACTACCCATAATCTCCCCAAATTCTCCAAGAGTCTTTCAGTGAAGCTCTGAAAGCAGTTAACTGGTCTGTCCTATAAAGACTCCCCTTTAATGATGCAGATGAATACTTCATTGCAGCATTTCTAAATATTCTCAACAGCTTAACCCCACAGTGTACAAAAAGAATTAAAACCAACCATACCTCATGGCTCACCAGCCAATGCAAGCTGCTTATGAAAGACAGAGACAAAGCATGGATTAACTGGCTAACAAATAAAAATTACAAAAAATTGCAACTATTCAGACAGCTATGAAATCAAGTCAAGAAACAAGTTAATAGATATAAAAAAAATCTTATTATACTCAGCTACAAGATAGCCATAAAAACAACCCTAAACAAATCTGGTCTGCCATATCTTCTCTTGTCAGTCCAGGTACAAAAAAGATCCCAGCCTGTAGCCAGACATTCCCCCTCTTCAAACAGCTACCTATTTCAATACATACTCCATAGAATGTTTAGCCAACTTAACCTCAAACTCCCCTAACACACACCTTTCCACACAGCCAACTTTCCCTACCTTAGACCCTAACACATTTCCTTTACAAAACTCACCTATGTGCAACCTGTCAATACACATACAGACAACTTCACCCACTTTACCTTTCAGCCTGTTTCTCTAACTCCCATAAAAAAAGCTTTTACATAAACTAAAACCTTGTTCCTCCTCAGCCAACAAGCTTCCCCTGGAATACCTAAATCTAGCTGCAGATGTAATAGCATACCCAATTAGCATTCTTATTAATAGTTCAGTAACATGATCCCATGTCCCTAACTTGTGGAAAATGGTGCATATTACCCCCTTACATAAAGGAGATAATTCCACTGACATTACAAATTTCCATCCCATTGCCATCCTGTCTCCCTTCTCTAAAGTCCTTGAAAGATGAATACATCAATAATTTCTCCACTATCTCTTGCAAAATAAGTTTAATCACCAGTATGCAACATGGATTTTGGCCAGATCACAGCACCTTCACTATATTACTATCATTTGCAGACAATGTCAGTAAAGCTCGCAACTCTAATAAACTCGTACTGGCAGAATTTCTAGAGCTATCAAAAAAGCCTTTGACATGGTCTCTCACAGTAAACTCATCAATCAACTTTCCACCCTGGGTCTAATATCTCCATCTATTCAATTGTTCTCTAGCTACCTTACCAACAGGTAATAAGCTGTAAAATGGCAGAGATCCATCTCTGCATACCTTACGACTTCCTCAGGAGTCCCACAAGGATCCATCCTTGGCTGTCTACTATTCAATATTTTTATCAATAATCTAACTTACCTTCTTGTGAGGGTACTTTGATTCAATATGCAGATGACTTTACTATCATCTGCTCTTCAAACACCTTAACTCACCTCCACGAAATCACTCAACAAGCTGTCATCTCCATTGAAACATAGCTTACAACAGCACAACTCCTACTCAACCCTCCAAAAAAACAAACTCCTCCTCTTTACCCCAAAACCTCACACCCATAACAAAGCATCTTTCAAAATATTTTAGACAAATGGCACTGAAATTGAATTAGTCCACCATGCCAAACTACTAAGAGTCATAATAGATGATAATCTTACATTTGACCTTCACATCCAAAGCAATATTAGGAAAACCCATCAAAAACTAGGCATGCTATACAGAAACAAACATTTTTCTGAGCACACCCACAAAAATACTCTAGCCAAAACCTACCTTCCGCCCTCCCTACTCTGTGGAGCATCAATTCTAATCAATTTACAATCCTCCATGAAAACAAAACTTGTAAACTGCTACAACAAAATTGCCAAGTTTGCTACTAATTCATCCTCCTTTACCCATCACTGTAAAGCTCTGCATACACAAAGATGGCTGGAACTCCCCCTCCACTCCTTTTACATTCATCTTATAATATTATATAAAATCTTACAGAAACCATTAGCATGCCATTTCTTACTCCTTTAATCAACATATAGTTTCTAAAAAGAATTCTTAGATTAGAAGATACCTTCTCACCATAGATAAACTGAATAAATCCCCTGGGCAAAGCCTATGCTCATTACTTAGTAGCAAAAATGGAACCCCTTACTTCTAACCACCAGAACTATTTCTAACCTACCCCCATGTAAATGCGTCCTAAAAGAATACTTTACAAAATCTTGGACCTGCTCCTGTGCCAGTCCTGGCTGAACCTGCTCACTATATTTCACTCACCCCTTCAACCTAGATCACACTTCACAACCCTCTCCAGCCTCCTACTCATTTAATTCATCTTTGCAGATCTTTCCTCTACCTTTTTCTCTTTTCTCCTCACTCTCCTAAGCTACCTGAAGACACCCTACCCTGCACTCTTCTTATAATTTCCTCTCCATCCTTCTTCCTTTTACAACCATGATATGAACACCTCTCTTATACTAAGACATCACTCAATTTCACCCCACTCTCTCTAATCATGTAATCTCCAATATCTCTTTAGATATCTTATTAGAATTGTCTCAGGTCTCATTTATCACATCCAAGTCTATGTAACAAATAATATGATTGCTGAGTTTTTCCTCATATAGTTTCTTCAACTCATGTTATTGTTTTTCATTGCGCACTGTACTATGAAACATGTTCTAGGTTTTTCTCATTACAACATTTTTCACTCATAAGTTTTGTAGTATAACATGATGCTTTCTGATTTACAACATTTGTACTTAATGTTTTGTAATGTAACATGATAATTTGTGATTTAAAATATCTGTACTTGATTTTGAAATTTTGTGATTGTTGAACTTTTATCCCTGCTGAAAATGGGCACTTTCTGGCCCAATTAGACTTTCCAGATAAACAAATGTCAAATAAATAATAAATAAATAAATAAATAAATAAATAAATAAATAAATAAATAATTATCTATTTATTGTCACACCTAATGACTTTGGGATTGACAGTATTAGGCCATTTTTGTCACGATTTACTGATTTTCCGAATACTACAAGGGGGTGCTGAAAAGTTCTAACCCCATCCAAGAAGGGAATAATGCAGACGTAGCCATGAAACTCACAAGTTATTCAACGTATTCTCCCCAAAGTTCAACACACTTGGCACATCATGTTTAAAGTTTCTGTAACCCTGCCAAAAAAGTCTGAAGTATTGTCCTTGAAGTACTGCTCCACTGCTGTAATCGCCTCCAAATCACTTGAAAATTGCCACCCTTTCAAACTCTTTTTAAAGTTTGGAAACAGGATGTGACGCCCGTGCCCTGGCCCAGCAATCAAGAAGCCTCAGTCCTCACCACTAACACCAGAGAGGGCATCTCATATGAGAGGAAAGGATAACAAATACACACAGTAAAGTGCAATTTCCCATAAGAGCACACAGAGATCACAGTCAGTTCGGGGGGGGGGGTCGCTCCCTTTCTCCCCAGGTCCCCAATAAGAGTCCCCACTGGCACAGCTATAGGGTCCAGATCTCAGCCTAGCTGGCAAGTTAAAACCTCCAGTACCCTCTCTGTCCAACCAGTGCTTCATGTCCCTGCCCATGTAGCTGACACACACACACACACACACTTAGAGATAAGTATTTATATAACTTCACAGACACTCCTGGGAAAGGCTGACACAGATTCTCCAGCTGTGCCCCTATACTCAGACTATACAGTAGTAATTCCTGCCACCACTAGCTAATAATTATCAGCTATCCAAAGGCCCTTAAAAGGGTGTCCAATTATTACTGTGCAATATTATTATCCAATGGTAAGCGTGACTAAACAGTCTTAAGGCTTATTGGAAGGGCTTATTACAGGATCACATATAAGCATGCAATGTACTCTAGACCTTAATTATCTCTACATAAACCAGCCATGGTTAAAAAAGGGTTTAAAAATATTTAATAATAAATATCAAAAAAAGACAAGACAATACTACTACACCACAGTGCTATTCAAGAGTTCAGAGATCACACAGAAACTTAAAATAATTCCATAGTACAGTTCTGACATAATAGAAAAAAACTTAGTCTAATCTTTTCTAATTTCCTAGCTATTGCTACAAGAAAACACACTTCTAAGATAACTTACTTAAGACAAAAGGCAGTGCTGAGTTAGATGTCCAAGATCAAAATGTGTAAACATCTCTGGTTTTCACTGTTAAAATTGAAGCTCCAGTTCTGATAAATATTACATCATCTTTTTCACCCTTCCTGGAGTTCCCAGGCTATACATTAACTACATTTATATTCTTTTACACTTAGAGCAATAAAGGATATTCCACATGTAAATTCTGGTCATTAACTTTAGCCTTAAAACAATAGGCAGGGAGCCTTCTTCTAGCTGGACTGGAGCCGACTTGTAAAGCATCAAAGGCAGTGATGAAATCATTTTAATTTCAAAGGAAATATTTGAAATGCTTGACTTAGTTTTCCTTACAGCAGATGGCAATGTTGCTACAATCTTGAAGTTCAGCATTTTACAGTATTTTTTTTTCATTTTAGAAACAAGCCTGTATTTTACATTTGTATTTAGAAATACCAGAATTATGTATCAAATTATATTTGGCTAGGCTGGCAACCTTCACCCATCTCTGCTGAATCTTCACATCTCCCCCCCCCCATGGAGAACTCAAGCAAGTTTTTCAAGTGACCCTTGAGAAACACCACTTGAGTGGGTTAGGTCTATCTGAGTGTACCCCACCCCATTCCCTGTCTTGAGAGCCCATCTGCATTGGCATTGCTAATCCCATTGTGGTGCTGCACTGACATATCCTATGCTTGCAAACCCAGGCTCCATCTTAGCAACTTAGCATTTTGCTGACTGGCTGTGTTTAACATTGTTAGAGGGTTGTGATCTGTCATATCAGTGAATTTCCTTCCATACAGATAAGGCTGAAATTTCTGTAGTGCCCACAGTATGGCTAGACATTCCTTTTCTACAGCTGCATAGCATTCCTCCCTGGGTTGAAGCCTACGACTGAGATATACCACTGGTGCTCTTCTCCCTCTGAAGAAATCTAAGTACAGCCCCCACCCCTTGGTTTGAAGCATCCACCTGCACAACAAATTATTTGCTGTAATCTGGACTGGCTAACACAGGGGGTCCTCCCAAAGCTTCTTTAAGCTTCTGGAATGCCTGCTCACATGCTGGGGTCCACACTACCTTATCTGGCCTGTTCTTCTTTGTCAGGTTTGTGAGGCAAGCAGCTATGGTACTATAACTGGGGATGAACTTTCTCTAGTACCCTGCTGTCCCTAAAATGCCCTCACCTGCTTTTTAGTAACAGGTGTAGGCCATGTCTGAATGGCTTCCACTTTGGCAGGTTCTGGCTTTATCTTACCACTCCCCACTCTCTGTTCTAGGTAGGAGACCTCTGCCATACCCACCTGACATTTGCTCGGCTTAATGGTCAACACTGCTCTCTATAGTCTGCCCAACACCTCCTTGACATGCTGAAGGTGTTCTGGCCAGGAATGGCTGTAGATGGTGATATCATCTAGGTAAGCAAGGGCAAACCCTCCTGCTCCTGCTAATATATTATCTACTAGCCTCTGGAAAGTCACTGTGGCATTCTTCATCCCAAAGGGCATCTTTGTGAACTTATACAAGCCAAAAGGAGTCACAAAGGCTGACTTCTCTCTAGCACTGGGAGTCAAGGGCACCAGCCAGTAACCCTTGGTAAGATCAATGGCTGTAAGATATTTAGCCCTACCCAGGGTCTCATCTGTCCTAGGTATTGGGTAAGCATCTGACTCTGTGTGACTATTTAATTTCCTATAATCCACACAGAACCCGGTGCTGCCATCCTTCTTTGGCACCAGCACAACTGAGGAGGCCCAGGGACTGTTGGACTCTTGAATCACCCCTAGTTCCAACATCTCCTGTACCTCCTCCCTTGGAGTCTGTCTGACTCTCTCAGTCACCCTATAAGGGGCCTGCCTAATAGGCCTTTGGGGTCCTGTATCCACCTGGTGCTGCACCAGGTGGGTGCATCCTGGTTTCCCAGTGAACATGTCCCCAAATTCCTGCAACACTGCTCAGATTTCTTGAACCTGGGTAGGAGATAGCTGCTGGGATATTGCTACCTCTTCCACTGAGGTGTCAGCCCAAGCCTCACTGAGGAGATCAGTCCCCAGATTCCCCTCAGACTCCTCCTGCAATCCACTGCAAATGCTCAGCACAAGGGCCTCCCTATCATGGTAAGGTTTCATTATGTTAACATGGTACAATTTGTGCCCCTGCCATCTGCCTAGCAGTTCACTTAACTTTCTTACCATGTTGTTGGGTCCCTCCCAAGCTGCTTGCCTCTTGTTGTGTCTGACAGGAATGAGAACCATTACCTGCTGCCCCACAGCATACTCTCTAGCTCGAGCATTCCTGTCGTACCACACCTTTTTCTGTTGTTGGGCTTCTGCCAGGTTCTCCTGGGCCAAGCCCATGAGTTCCCTGAGCATTGTCCTGAGGTTTAGGACGTATGCCACCACAGACTCCTTGTGTGATTGATACTCACCTTCCCACTCATCTCGAATTAAATCTAGAGGTCCCCTCACCCTATGCCCATACAGCAACTCAAAGGGTAAAAAACCTGTGGATTCCTGGGGAACTTCTCTGTAAGCAAACAACTGATGGGGAAAATATTTGTCCCACCCCCTCTTAAACTGATCTGCAGATGCCCGTAGTATGGACTTGATTGTAGAGTTTAACCTCTCAACAAGAGCATTAGTCTGGGGATGGTAGGGGTGGTCTTCATGTGCTTCACCACACAGGATTTCCACAGACAAGCCAGGAGGTCTGACATGAAATTGGCACCTCGGTCAGTCAGTATTTCTTTTGGGAAACCCACCCTGCTGATAATCACTAAAAAAGCATTTACCACCTTCTCTGCCTTAATGGAGGACAAAGTCACTGCCTCAGGATATTGTGTAACATAATCCACTACCACAAGTTAATACGTTTTCCCTGTGGAACTTGGGGTACTCAGAGGACCCACAATATCCATAGCTACCCTCTGAAATGGCTCCTCAATCACAGGCAACAGCATCAAAGGAGCTCTCACCTTGTCTCCTGCCTTGCCTACCCTTTGGCACTGCTCACAGGTCCTGCAGTACCCTGTTGCATCTCTAGAAATTCCAGGCCAATAGAAGTTTTGCATAATATGCCTCTTTGTATGTTTTATGCCCATATGACCTGCAAAGGGAATATCATGGGCTATGACTAGAAGCAGCAGATGGTAGGCTCTAGGCACTGCCAACTGCTGTATTCTCTCGCCTTCTAGCCCTCCCTCAGGGGTCCACTCTCTGTATAGCAACCCTTTGTCCCAGTATACAGATTCCCCCTTTCCTTGAGAATCAGGTGCCTCCCTAGCTACCTGCCTCAGGCCTTGCATTGTAGTGTCTGAGAGCTGAGCCTGTCTCAACTCTGTCCTTGTAACCCTTCCCAGCTCCCGTTCCACAGGAAGTCTGGCATCCTCTGACAGTGGTGCCTCACTGTCAGCCTGGGTACTACTACTCACCTCTACCTTTGCAGTCACTCTGTCCAAGGGACCATCAGTACCCACAATCAGCTGTGGCTCACATTCAGTCTCATTGCTACAATGTAGCTCCCTCCCTGAAGTAACCAACTCACCAGTCCTGGCTGCAAGTATGCAGTCTGTCTGGGTCTCCACAGGCTACCAGACCCACATGCTTGTCTCCTAGCCTCACTGAGTATAACTGCATAAGTACATGCTACTGCCCCATCCAAATACTTCCCTGTCAGGACATCTGCAGGATGGTAGTTTAGTACCACTATTGTCTCAAGACAACCTACTATTGACATTTTGTCTTTCCCACTTACTGGTTCCCTTACTTTTGGTTCCCCATCTTGCCTCTGTGGACACCTGTATGCCACATGGCCCCACTGGTTGCATTCAAAACATTTAACCCTAGCTCCTGGATGTGTACCTGGTCTAGTGGCTTCCCCTGCTACTGGCAAATTATTTTGGGGCAGTCTGTGCTGCCCACCATGGGTTCCTTTAGACTCATGAGAAGTACTGGGGGGCCCCCTTCCTGTGCAGGGCTGCCCTGCTTGCCAGGTATAGGTCTCCCTTCTTCCACAACTCATCTGAAGTAACACATCAGCTAACCAGATCCTCATGTCCTCAGGCAAATTGGTAAGGGCTTGTTCCCTCACCAAAATGTCTGCCAGCCCTTCAAAAGTGGTGACCTGACATCCACTCACCCAGCTATGAAAATAAGTGCTCAGTTCAGCAACATATTCACACACACTTTCATCTGCCTTGCATCTATGCTCACAAAACATTTTCCTATACATTTCAGGTGTTAGCTTAAAACATTCTAAAAGACATTTTTTACAGCAGTATAATCAAAACAGACAGAGTCAGGCATTTTTGACAAAAAAGTTACAGCTTTCCCATGGAGTAAGGGGATGAGGAACCATACCCAGAGCCTTTGGTCAGCACTATACTGTTTGCATATCCTCTCATACATATGAATGAAACTATCAAAATTATCCCACTCTTTTAATTGTGGAAGAAATTTACTGACCTGTTGTGCTTCTGGGGTCCAGTTACTCCCTTCCCCATTACCTCCATGCCTCCTCTGATGCTCCTTTTCTTCGGCTTCTATCTCCAAATGCCTTGCCTCCAACTCAAGTCTCTTTAGCTCCAGCTGGATTTTTAAGTCCACTGCAGAAAGGTTGAGCTGTTCATTCTCCGAGGATATTGTATCTCCACTGCCAGTCTGATTGTCCTTCAATGGTTGAGCTGCCCATTCTCCGAGGATATTGTATCTCCAATGCCAGTCTGATTGTCCTCCTGGATGCTGTCTTCTGATGCAGCTGTAACCAAGGCTGCAATCAGGTCTGCCTTAGTCAGGTTTCCATGCACCAGTCCCCTAGCCTGGCACATCTCCATCAGCTGGCTCCTTGTCAGCCTTCCATACTCCTCTACTGACATGCTGCCTGCTCACCCTGTCTAACTAAGCTAACAAAAGAAATAAAACAATTGTGATCTGAGCACTGAGTATTCACTGTGTGGCTGTTTTAGAGTACAAAACACCTTCAGAGATCACTGTGCATAAGCTACAGGATTCACTCTACCCACACCACTAGAAGCCAATTAGTATTTGCCAACTAATCAATATGTGATGTGGATATCCTATCACTGCCAAACACAATTAATATGTGAGGTGGATATCCCAACCACTGGCACCACATGTGACGCCCATGCCTTGGCCCAGCATTCAAGGAGCCTCAATCCTCACCACTAACACCAGAGAGGGTGTCTCATATGAGAGGAAAGGATAACAAATATACACAGTAAAGTACAATTTCCCTTAAGAGCACACAGAGATCACAGTCAGTCCAGGGCTGGTTGTTCCCTTGCTCCCCTGGTCCCCAATAAGACTCCCCATTGGCACAGTTATAGGGTCAAGATCTCAGCCTAGCTGGCAAGCTAAAACCTCCAGTACCCTCTCTGTCCAACCAGTGCTTCATGTCCCTGCCCAAGTAGCTGACACACACACACACACACACACACACACACACACACACACACACACACACACACACACACACACACACACTTAGAGATAAGTATTTATACAACTTCACAGACACTCCTGGGAAAGGCTGACACAGATTCTCCAGCTGTGCCCCTATACCCAGACTGTATGGTACTAATTCCAGCTAATAATTATCAGCTACCCAAAGGTCCTTAAAAGGGTGTCCAATTATTACTGTGCAATTTTATTATCCAATGGTAAGTGTGACTAAACAGTCTTAAGGCTTATTGGAAGGGCTTATTACAGGATCACTTATAAGCATGCAATGTACTATAGAGCTTAATTATCTCTACATAAACCAGCCACAGTTAAAAAGGGTTTACAAATATTTAATTATAAATACTAAAAACACAAGACAATACTACTACACCACAGTGCTATTCAAGAGTTCAGAGATCACACAGAAACTTAAAATAATTCCGTAGTACAGTTTTGACATAAAAGAAAAACACTTAGTCTAATCTTTTCTAATTTCCTAGCTATTGCTACAAGAAAACACACTTTTAAGATAACTTACTTAAGACAACAGGCAGTGCTGAGTTAGATGTCCAAGATCAAAATGCTTAATATTCTCTGGTTCTCACTGTTTAAATTGAAACTCCAGTTATGATAAACATTACATCATCATTTTCACCCTTCTTGGAGTTCCCAGGCCGTTAACTGTATTTTCATTCTTTTACACTTAGAGCAATAAAGGACATTCCGCATGTAAATTCTGGTCATTAACTTTAGCCTTAAAACAATAGGCAGGAAGCCTTCCTCTAGCTGGACTGGTTCTGACTTGTAAAACATCAAAGGCAGTGATAAAATAATTTTAATTTCAAAGGAAAGATTTGAAATGCTTGACTTAGTTTTCCTTACAGCAGATGACAATGTTGCTACAATCTTGAAGTTCAACATTTTAGAGTATTTTTCTTTCATTTAAGAAACAAGCCTGTATTTTGCATTTGTACTTTACAAATGCCAGAATCATGTATCAAATTCTATTTGACCAGGCTGGCAACCTTCACCCATCTCTACCCAATATTCACACAGGAAATAGTCAGATGGAGTAAGATTTGGTGAGTAGAGTGGATGGTCTATGCTCTCAAGACCCAGTTTCATCAAAACATCCATAATTTTGCCAGCCTTGTGAACAGATGCATTGTCTTGCAAAAAGAAAACTCCTTTCTGCAGCTTCCCTTCTCCTTTTTTCTTTCAATGTCTCCTTTAATCAGCACAGCTAGTTGCAGTAGCATTCTGCAGTAACTGTTTGGCACATTGGAAGATAGTCAGTCATTACAACACCTTCCTGATCCCAAAGCACTGTGGCCATGACTTTTCATGCCTACTTTTGGGTTTTGAACTTCTTTGGCCTTGGTGAACCCGAGTGCCACCATTGCACGGACTGTTGTTTTGTCTCAGGATCATAGTGATGTAACCATGTTTCATCAACAGTAACTAGTTATTTAAATAAGTTGGTACCAGTTTGATGAAAAAGAAAGCAAAATCAACTTGGAAGTGTCAACTCAATGTCTTTTTTCATCTGTATTTAAACATTTGACACCCACTTGGCTGATAGCTTCTGCATACCCAGCTTCTTATGGATTATAAACCAACATTCTCTGGATATCTGTAGTGTCTCAGCAATTGTTTTAGCTGATATGCACAGATCTGCCAAAATCAGGTCATGAACATGGTCAACAATTTCAGTATTTTTACACCATTTGAGGCCTCCCTACGCTGAACGTTTGCACACCACTTCTTCACAGTTGAGTAAGAAGGGCACTTGTCAGTCAATGTTTGCATCATACATTCATGGATTACCTTTGGAGTTTTCTTCAACAGGAATAGGAACTTCATGATGGCTCGGAGTTCCACACTTGAAAATTCCACACTTTTCATTGACATGGTTCAATCAATGATCTGAATCAATGCCAAAACATAGTGTTACAATTTTGCAAATTGGCAATTTACAAGATAAAATAACCCTCTTTTCATCTACAAAGGCAAAATAATGCTCAGAATTTAGAAATTTTGTCAGGCTTAGAACTTTTCAGCACACCCCCTGTAAGATTACTTATTCTTGAAAACCATATATATATATTTGTTTAATGACACGTTTTATTTACAAAAAAATATTGCTGCAATATATATACCTCCTGGCAATAACTTCCCTACACTAGAACACTTCCTTGCCTGGATCTCTTAAACCATCTGTTATGAAACTATATTCTAGGGGATGTTAACATTGACTGGAATACTCTTACCTCAAGCTGTCCTAATGACACTGTTAATTTATATGGTTTCTTCCAACTCATCAACTCTCCTACTCATTCTAATCAACATTCAAATACTAGCTCCACTCTTGAATGGATACTTAACTCCCACCCCAACCTCTATCATAATGCCTCCACACTCCCTGATACTCTTAGTGACCATCACCCAACCTCCATCCAACGTCACCTATCTCAACCTCCTAAACCTCATAAATATAAGGACGGTCATACTCTATCTAACTTTAACCCTGATGAATTTAACTAAACACTCTCATGTATAAACTGATCTTTTCTTTTCAACCTCCCCCTCAAATAAGCTGTCCTTCAATTCAACAGCATCTTCCTTAACACCCTCAACTCTCTGGCCTGTATCAGGAAGACTAGGGTTAAAACCAACTATGCTGTCTGGTTAAGCAAAGAAGCTCTCTCCCAAATGCAAAAGAGAGACAATGCTTGGAAACTTTGGAATAAATTCAAAACACCCTCTAGTCTCCAAAACTATAGGGAACTATGGAACACCACAAAAACATGTCACCTATGACAAAATGTCATTTTATCTAGACCCACAAAGAAGCCTCCATTCTAACCCCCCAAAATTCTGGAGTACTATCAACAAACTCTTATACCCAGGGAACCCATCTCCTCCTAATCCATCCCCTAGCAGCTCTCCACTCGAAACCTCCACTCTTCTGAACTCCCATTTCATTAACTCCATACAAAACCTAATTAAGCCAAGCAAGGATACCTGCCTCGACTCTTCCCCCCCACCAACAAAACTCCTTTCTTTATAAAGCTTGTCCCCACCTCCATCATCAGATCATACTCTATAAACTAAAGCCTTGCTTCCCGTCCTCTGACAACCTGCCTCCACTATATCACAGAGTAGCTGATCCTTCTATTGTCTACCCTGTCTCCATCCTTATCAATAGGCCAGTTCAGGAAAACTCTGTCACTAATATCTGGAAAAAGTCCTATATTATATCATTACATAAAGGGGGTAACTCTACTGATCCCTCTAATTTCAGGCCTATTGCGATTATATCTCCTCTGTCTAAATTCTGGAAAAGTGCATATACAAGCAGCTCATCTCATATCTCAATCAGGAAAATCTCATCACTCCAACACAACACGGTTTCAGACCACATCATAGCACAACTACAGCACTACTGTGCTTCACTAACTCTATTGCTACATCTCTTAACAATAACAAATTATTGTCATGCCTCTTCCTCGACTTTACTAAAGCATTTGACACCGTGTCACAAACTCCTTCTCTCCAAACTCTCCCACTTTAATCTCTTCACCGCTACTCTATCCTGGTTCTCTTCACACCTTTCAAACAGAGCTCAGTCAGTCAAATAGTTCTCTGCAACCTTACCTTTCCTCCCTTTTCAAACTGATGTGCCCCAAGGTTCCATCCTTGGCCCACTATTATTTAACATCTTTATTAACAATCTCTACCAATCATGCTCCCTCTCCACACTCATACAATATGCTGGCAACTCGACCATCATCACAACCTCTGACAATCTACCCCACCTACGCTCCCTCACTCAAGGCACCCTCCACTCACTTGAAACATGGCTCTCCTCTAACCAACTGGTACTTAACTCCAACAAAACAAAACTACTTCTCTTCCTCCCTAAGTCCCTCCAACACCTCAAATTCTGCTTCTCAGTCTCTTCTCTAAACAACGCTACTATTAAGGTTGAATCTCACACTAAACATCTCAGTGTTTATATTGATGACAAACTTAAATTTGACATCCACATCTATAGCTGCATCAAGAAGACACACCAGAAACTAGGATTACTACACAGAAATAAAAAATTCTTAACACAAGACTCTAAATTATCGCTAGCTCAAGTCTACCTACTGCTTACCCTATGATAAGCCACTTCAATATTCACTAACCTCCAAAGAAATCTGTCAACCAAACTCGAGCTTACCTACAACAAAATTTCTAGATTTGCCACTAACCTTCCCTATCGCTCAGCCTGTCCATCTCTAGCAACCATCATCTCTCCTTATGTCCCAAACTGGGAACTTTGTACCTCTGACCAGCACCTCCTTCAAATCACAAAATCTAATAAAGCTATGGGAAAAATGCTATATAGCCACTCAGTTAGCTCCTCTTGGAACCAACTCCCCCTCCACATCAGAACTATCCAAAACCCATCTAACTTCAAACTCGTTATAAAGGAATATCTGCTTAACTTCTGGAACTGCTCCTGTAAAGACCCTACCTGAACCCTGCCTACACTGCCTCCTCCCCTTTCCTCTTTCAAATTCCATGACTACTCTGTCTCTCCACCCCCCCTGCCACTTTCTCTCACTGATACCTATTTTTATCTTTATTTCTAAACTCTCCTGCTCTGTGGCCATGCCCATTCATTATACTCCAATCTTCACACTTTACTTCTACTGTACCTCCAATCTCACCCTCCACCATCATTCTTTACCCCTCTTCTTCCTTCCACTTTGTGCATGGATCATGCTCTCTGACACTTGTACACCTCACTACACTAAGCCATAGTTACTAATTCCACATTCCAAAGTATTGATTATTTTTATGTACTTCCTGTGCCTATAAGTTACACAATAGATTAATCTCTATGTTTAATTTTTTCTTTTATTTTCTTTATTTTTCTCCTCATACATTGTAAAAATGTCCCCTAGATTGTATATTTAAATGCTGTATGGATTGTATGTGAAAATACTTTATTGATTGTAAAAAAATCTGTGCTGTAATTGGAGCTTTTCTCCTTGGGCCTCTGCTGGAAAAGGGGACCTGCCCAGCCAGAGCAACCCAGTTAACAAATGGCAAATAAAATAAATAAATACATTAATTAATTAATTAATTGTGTTGGAAATGGCACTGTGTGTGCCAACAGTTATGAGAATATGTTATTAGCTTTAGGGACACTGAATGATGTTTTTGTAGGGAACTCATTTGCCCTGTACATTAAATATTATGTATAATTTCTGGATGATGTGTTTTTTACATGGATGGGCTTCTTGGAACGATTATATAGGTTTATTGCTGCGGTAGCATTGTCGACTCACAGCAAGACATTGTCCGTTCGATTCTCAGCTTAAGCGTCTTCTGTGGGGAGACAGGCGTGAAGGGGCACACCTTCGTTGAAGGTTGTGCATCAGGGCTGGTAACTCAGCGTAAAAATCTTCTACCAATCATTAGCGGACCAGAGTTCTGCTGTGGCGACCCCTGACCGAGATAAGCCGAAAGACACAAACAAACAAACAACTGCATTTCTGCATAACACTACTTGTTTTTGTAGTTTACTTTCAAATATTCAGACACTTCTATCATATTTTTGGATGTAATAGTTTATAAGTATAATGATGACTTAGTTAATGCAACATTGTATAAGAAATCATGTAAGAAGAATGCCATACTTCATAGCTCTAGTATGTATCCTCCTCATGTTCATAGGAATATGTAAATGGTCAGTTCGTAAGGGTTGCCAAACTGCATGATGATGAAGTTTTCTCTGAGGTCTTCAATAATATGGGGAATGACTTTTGAATAGATTGTATGGCAGGAGAGATTGTTAATACTATTTCTGAATGTATGTCTAGACCTTATTCTTCTGGATCGGTTAACACAGTGAGTGGGGGAACTGGAAGTTTGAATGATGCTTCTAGGGTTGTGTTGATGTATTCTAGTAATATTAGTAAGATCTGTAATATTGATGAACAAAATTGGTGTGTACTTATGGTGAATGATGATTTCAAAAGAGTTTTGGGTGATAAGCCCAAATTCTGGTTCAAGATTTACAAGTCTCTTAAATGACATTTATATTACAGACATAACAGACAATGTCATGTAGATCTGATATGAAAAGGCACATTTCCATGTTATAACTCTAGTGCCTGTAGTTATATTTTATCTTCATCTAGCTTTATGCATCCACATACTAATAAACTCTATAC
Source organism: Protopterus annectens (assembly GCF_019279795.1). Taxonomy (NCBI): domain Eukaryota; kingdom Metazoa; phylum Chordata; order Ceratodontiformes; family Protopteridae; genus Protopterus; species Protopterus annectens. Next base: position 350,007,397 of record NC_056740.1, read on the forward strand.
TTTTAATTTTTATGCTGATTGTAGAACTACTGACTTGGTTTATTTGGCAATGTGTACCACATGTTCATGATTTATGTCGGTAGGACAAATCTCCCCTTTAAGGAATGCATTCTGGAACATTTGAATGATATTAAGAAAAATAAACCATCCAGTGCATTAGCTAAATGTTTCAGATATTTAGGCAACAGTCATGTTTTTAAGTTTATGGTTTTACAATTAAGTATTGGTCTGAGAGGAGGTGGCAATGTGAACAAGGCAGAATGTTTTGAGCTAAGATGGATTTTAGAGTTGTGAGTTGATAGAGGCTCAGGTCTCAATTAAACTGTTCCTTTAAACTGATTTTGAAATTACATGATTTACCTCACTGACGATGGCCTTAATTGCTGATGAGTTTTTATATTTGTGTCAAGTATATGGTTTTATATGATCTGAAGAAAAGCCTTGAATGGTGTGAAAGCACTTACCTTTTACAATAAAGATGTTATATTTATAGACATTTCTTTCTCTCTGATTGTGTTGGCTGGTCTTTCTTTGATAAGTCATTTGGAGGCAGTAGAGCTGCCCTCCTTAATTCCCTGGGTTCTATTTGTGAGACAGTTTGCTATCCAGTGAGTTACATAGGGATTGACATTTAGCTGGCAAAACCTGACTGTGGGACTTCATCAATCACCTAGGACAAAATGAGTTGATGTTGATAATGGGGAACCTTAATGCTCATATCAGAACAAACAGAACAGCCTTGGTCCACATTCAAGAGGCAACAGGAATAAGGAAGGTGAGGCCATTCTAGACTTCTGTCTGGCAAATGGCTTAATGGTGGCCAACATGTGGTTCACCAATAGAGACAGTTACAAGATCACATACAGGAATGAGCAACATGCAACTGAGATAGACTTTCTCCAAATAAGAAAAGGATATTGAGAAGAAAATCAGAGATTGCAAAGCAATCTGCAGTGAAACAGTCATGCCCAACAAAAAACACTGGTAACCACAGTCAAAACAAATCCAAACACAAAATGAAGTGGGGGGGGTTCAACCCCCCACATCCCTCTACTTAAATATACCAACTCCGAGATCATACCACAGTGGAGGAAATGGCAAAGTCCTGAAAGCAGTCCAGCAATTTCTTTCCCAGGGAAAAAAAATCACTGTTCTGTGTGTTTGCCATTCAGTGCTTTCTTTTAGTGTTTGATAAAAGAGCATTCGCTCTTTTTATCATTCAACATCATAATATAGACCCAGTGAAGGCTCTATGATCAACAGAGGCTAAGTTGAAGACCTGGAAGTTGATTTGAGTAAAAGCATATGAGTTCAAGGAAATGTTCAGGCCTAGTACCTCAGGAAGAAGAAGAAACAGGTGAAACCAAAGAGAAATGACAGCATCTCAAAACAGCATGTGTGAAGACAATAGAAAACACATGCGGCTGAGCCAGGGATGGAAATAAGGCACATAAAAAATGGTGGTGGATTGCAGAAATCTATAAAGTTATTTGATGGAAGGAGTACTTCAAGAAGATTTTGAATAAAGAAAACTGAATAAAGAAAGCCTTCTGTGAAAGAGGAAAAAGAACCCTCATTAGAAGATGTAAGAAAATCACTAAGCAAAATTAAGTCAGGGAATGCTCAGAGGAAATCACTGCAGGGATGACTAAACTGGGTTTATTAGGCAGAAAATGGCTACTGAAGGTACTCATCACAGTATGAAGAGAAAATGATCTCCCAGAGGACTGGAAAATAAGCATTCTAGTGCTAGTGTACAAGAATAAGCGAAACATTAATACATGTGGACAATATAGAGCTATCAAACTCCTGTCACACAGCTTGGAAGTACTGGAGAGGCTGGTTGAAAAATGAATGATGAATTTGCTGATGAGTAGAAATGAACATCTCTAGAGCTGGAGAAAGCATATGAGAAGGTCCCAAGAAAGCTGATGTTGGCAGTCATGTGATGGTTCAAATTATCAGAAACATTGGTAGGATTAGTACTGGGTATACTAGGTATGTACAGGGACCCAATAACACAAGTACGAACAGTGTTTGAACTTGCAGATGAGTTCACAGTGGGAATGGAAGTCTGACAGGGTGCAGCTCTGAGCCTATAACCACTTATACTGGTGATAGACTGCATTAACAAACAGGATGGAGGGATAAATCAACAAAGCTGGTTTGTGCTAATGATGTGGCATTACACAAGCAGCCTCTGAACAGGAATTTCAGTAAGTAATAGGAATACAAAACTGAAGACACGTGGGAAAAACTGAGTATAGACAAGACAGTGGCTATGGGAGCAAATGGGAGAAATCTGAAAATAGAGATAAAAGCAAAAATAGTGAAACATATTAATAGCTTAGAGTATCTGGAAGGTATGATTGAAAACAAGGGAAGTCTGAATGAGGAAGTCAAAGTTAGAATCAGAGGTGCTGCAAAAAATTGACACAAAGTGTAAGGAATAGTATAAACAAATGAACGCTAAAGTAGCTACAGAGTAAGAAAACAAAAAATGCCATGAATAGAAGAAAATATATAAACTTTACTTAAGTGCATTCTTCCTATATAAAATGGACTCCATCAGAATAAATTAAAACATGCAATACATTCTTTTATGACAGAAAATCATTACATGATTTATTAGCTGGCAATACAAAGATGTCATCAATACATTTAAACATAAGCAGTAATGAAATGTAAAATGTATATATTTTTTAAAGTATCAGATCAAACCTTTTAATTTTCCTAGCTTTTTGAAAACAGAAAACATTTAATGTTAATAAAAGCATTTAATCCAGGAGGTTGAATTCACTACACATTGTATACAGTGTGTACATGACTCTGATGATACATCTTCAAGGGCTATGGCCACTGGTACTGTTTTGTAAGGCTGCATCATCATAATATCCCAGATGATGTTAAAAATGAGATTTTAAATTCTTCTTTTGGTAGAGATTTCCTTTTTTGGCCTATCTGCTTTAGGGGTCATCAAACAGTGTGATGAAAGGGGACTTTCTAAGATGACTGCACATTGATTAACAGCTTAACTTCAGCTCTCTCAGTGTGAGAACTGTGTTACTTTTAGTAAATTCAGTTACTGGCTTCTAAGTACATTGTCTGGATACCATCAAAGAAGAAATTAAAAGAGCCTGAAAGAAGATCAGCTCGAAAAGGTAAAGAGAAAACAATGACTGAGAAGAAACCTGCAGCTGTTCAGCAAAAAGCAGTTCAAGCTCCAGCTTTAGTGTAAGACATGGCTTCCTGTAATCAAGAGGAAAAAGTAAGTCAAGTATGCTCATAGCTGATTAAAAAAACATTGAAGGAGTATAGCAACTTAAATAATAAAAGGCTGGAAAAATGGAAGAGGTTTTAAACAGATATTCAGATGAGCTGATAAAACTGTCAGATATCAAATGATGAAAAGACTGTGAAACGGTTCAAGAAGAGTGTTTCAAAAATGGTAGAATTAGATGACAGAGTATGTAGGGAAAATATAAGATTTTCTGTTGTACCAGAGAATCTAGAAGGAACAGACTGTGTTAATTTTATGGAGGCACAGATAAGCAACTGAACTAGCATTCCACAACAGGAACTGGTAATTGAAAGGGCACACCATGTGTATGCTCCAAATCTGGCCATGAGAAAGCAGCCAAGACTTGCATTAGTAAAGATGTAAACCTACTAGCAGAAAGAGTTGATCCTGATAAAACTGTGGCAAAAGGGCAATATATTTGGGACATGATTATTCACTGTTTACTAGGTAGAAGAGAAACAAATGTATTCCAACAATTAGGGAATGTTGAGAGGCAGGAATGAGATTCAAGCTGCTGTATCCAGCTGTCTTCAGAATATTCATACTTTTTGATGCAGAACAGGCTAAGGAGGAAATACAAACATTTGTCCAACAAAAAGTGAGCCATCAATCAGAAGGAGACTCTGCTTCTCATTCTTCTCCTAATAAAGCAAACAAAGAGACTTTGCCAGTGATTTTTTTCCATTGTTCCAAAGGAAAATGCTTGAGAGACAGAGAAAAGCACAGGAGTTGATTAGAAGAACTGGGAGTACCTTGGAATTGAATCAGAATCTGGAGCTGAGAACTGGAGATGAATAGGAAGAAGACCAGCAACACAGAAATTAGTGAATAAATGTGAGGTTGCAACGCATCAGTTGCATTTGTGAAATACAGCTGCATAAGAAAAAGTAGAAAGAGTGGGCTTTTATTTACTTTGTTCAACTTGTGGGGAACTTAAATTTATTTGGCTCACTTCATGTCATTAAGATTTGTAATGACACTGACAGGAGGACAAGATGAAGGAAAAAAATAACTAAGTAAAAGTTTCTATTTTTAACAGTATTTCTATGAAACCTTTAACAATAGTTGCATGTTTTATAGTAAAGCATTTTAGTTGTTCTTGTATGTAATAAAGATGCTAAAGTAAACGGATACCTTTTTCTCTTTCTTTTCTTTTTTTAGTATTAAAGTAAACATATGCCCTTTTTTCCTCTTCTTTCTTGGTACTACGAAATGTGGGCATTACAATGCAAAAAGAGAAAAAAAAGGCTAGACAGTAGCATGCTTGACTTAATAAGCTGTAATCTTAGGTTGTTGATGTCGGGGATGGGGGTATAAAGATACAAAAATCATAATATATGTAGAGCTGATATGTTTTCTCTTACTTTTAGCTAGATTAATACTGTGATAAAGACTCTTGGCCTGATCTAATAACAAGCTTCAAGTGGAAATAAGTAAGTAAGCGAATATAAATATAGTGAAAAGTTTTCCTTTAGCAATACGAGTTTCAGCTTGTCTTTAGAAGATTGCAGCTGAGGACTCCATTTTGGAGACAGGCTGTTAATAGTGCAATAAAAATCCAGAATACTTGTTTATTCAAGGCTAAAAGTTAATGTTTTCAGAAAGCATGCAAGTTGTTTTTCACATCTGGAAGGGAAATAAAGATTAAAAAAGAACAGATACCAAATAGTGTAAGTAGAAGTGCAAGCAACAACATGCATCTTAGCAAGGATAACATCAATTTTAGGTTACTTTAGCCTGTGCTTACAGCTCTCTATTTGCGGCAATTGTTCCTCTTAGGAGGGTTAATCTTCAGTATTTAAAGATGTACATAGTTTTGTGTGCTTGTGTTATGTTAATAGATTCTGGGTATATTCTAGGAGTATGTTTTTTGAGAGTTTTCATTAAAACAATATATCTTGTAAAATATCTTATAGGTTTCAATGTTGATGATAAGTAAAAACTGTATAAAGGGTTAGCATGCCAAACGTTAGTGGGTGCATGTATCACAAAAGCTGGAAATAGACATTTAAAAAGCAGTCATATATAATAGGTGCAAATAATGACTTCTTATCATAATGGCGGCAGTTTTAATATTATCTTGGAATGCAAATAGTCTCGAGTTTAGACAAAAATGAAAGAAAATGTAACAATATTAAGAAATGCAGAGTGCAAATAGCAGTGCTACAGGAGACACATTTGGATAGCTGTGAGCATGTGAATTTGATAAAGAAAGGATTTTATGATGGATATTCAGCTGAATATCAGGGACAAAGGAAAAGAGGAGTAATTAATTGTTAAACAAGTTCCAATAGTGATAGAAAAGGAAAAATATATAATAATGGCACATTTGTAGTAGTAAGGGGCTACTGCCAAGAGGTAAGGATTTCATTGGCATGTATTTATTTTCCACCTAAAACTGCTATTATGGAGTTTAAAAAAAATAAGAGAAATAATCAGATTTCAGCAGGAATATTTTTTTCACAGTCAAAGTCAAAGTAAACTTTATTGTCATTCAGACTATACAACTTGTACATAACTGAACAAAATGTCATTACTCTGTCTCAGGGTGGAGGCATTTCCACATATAGACAATCTACAGTACAACAGCTACTACTGACATGATGCACATTACTTTCTTAAACGGTAATTATTATACATATTGATTGCACATACAGGAGACTTTTTCCATGGTAGTCGTTACTGCACAGTTGCTTTACAGCTTTGATTAGTGAACAGAAATATGAATTGAAGACTGATGTCTGATGAAGTGGTGTTATTGCACAGAAATATTATTGCACAAAAAATATAAGGTATTGTCATTGGAATTTTCAGCAGCCTTTGTCAGAGTTCAGAGTTCAACATGCTGTGGAGTTAGGTGGGTTTAGTAGTCTAGTGGCCTTTGGGAAGAAATTCTTATTGAATCTGGCAGTTTTGCGTTTCATACTGAGGTAGAGTTTATCAAAAGATAAATAGGTGAACAGTCCATGTAGAGGGTGGATAGTGTCTCTGGTTATCTTGTTGGTCCTGCTGAGACACCTTGACATGTATATTTCTTGCATGTCTGGAGGCATGGTCCCAATGATTTTTTCTGCTACCTTAACCACTTTCTGGAGGTCCTTTTGTTTTGGGGTAGAGCAGTTACTGTACCAAGTTGCAATACTGTTGGTTAGTATGCTCTCTATAGTGCCTCTGCAGAAGGTAGTGATGATTGGAGAGGGGAGGTTTATCTTCCTCATCTTTCACAAGAGATGAAGGCATTGCTGTGTTTTCTTTGCAATGGCAGTAGCATTAATTCTCTGTATTATGTCATCTGTTATATGTACTCCCAGCAATTTTGTGCTTTCCAGTCTCTCCACTATTTCATTATGGATCGTTAGTAGACAGTGTGTTTTATGCATTTTTCTGAAAATGACAATGATCTCTTTGGTCTTGCTCACATTTAGTGCAAAGTTGTTGTTGTCGCACCAGACGATGAGTTGATTAACTTCCTCCCTGTAGGCTGATTTGTCATCTTTGCTAATGAGACCAACAACAGTCGTTTCATCTGCAAACTTGATGATGCCGTTCAAGTTAAGCTTGGTGGTGCAGTCATAAGTTAACAAGGCGAACAACATAGGACTCAGAACACAGCCTTGAGGAACCCACTTGTTCATATTGATGCTCTCTAAGGTATTATTGCCAATGTGTACTGTTTGTGGTCAGTCTGTGAGTAAGTTCAGTATCCAATTGCATAGGGGAGTGTTTATTCCCAGTTGGTTGAGTTTCTTTATCAGATGTTGAGGGATCACTGTGCTGAAGGTAGAGCTAAAGTCTATGAAGAGCATTCACACATAACAGTTCTTATAGATGAGAACTGAAATTTTATTTGCAACAAGGAGGGTCTAGAAAAGAAAATATAAAAAAATAGATTTCTAAAGACATTTATGGAAATATTTATTACAAAAGACCTGAATTCAGTAGTAGAAACTCAGAGAGAATTTGCATATTATTCCCTAAAGTACAATAACCGGGTTAGATGAGACAAAAAATTTATTTCACAGGAACATGTGCATTTAATTGAGGACTTTGAAACACATCCAGTAACTATTTCAGATCATGCTCCAACAATTACTAAGATAAAGATGCAGGGTAATGAAGTAAACATGAGACACTGGTGCTTCCCTAACTACTTGTTAAACAGAAAGGAATTTAAGGAATGGTTAGTGGAAATTATTTGACAGTTATTAAGTAGGATAGAAATTACTTCAGAAGTTATAGCTAGTGAGTTGGATAAAATAAATGTTGAGTTTAACAATAGGTTGGAAATAATAGAAAAAGAGATCTGGCTAAAAATAACAAGAATCATTTAGAGGGGATAACAAAGGTTGGAGTATTATAGCATAAGTAAGATCTCACAGTACAAGAGGAGGTCACATCTTTTGGCACAATGACCATGCAACAGAAATTAGAAAGTGTTGTTTCCAGACGTAGGGAGCCTATAATAAGAAAAATAATCAGAGATCATACAGAGGTATTAGAGGTATTTTGGAAATTTTATGAAAATTTGTGTAAAGCAGAGAAGTGGGAAAATCAATAAAAACACAAATGCAAATATTTACGGAAGTCTTGAATATCCTAGGTTAGAGGTAGATGATGCTCATCAATTAAAAGTTAAGATAGGAGGAAACAAGATAAACATGAAGTACCAATCTGCAGGAAAGTCTCTAGGGACAGATGGCATTCAGGTGAAAGTTTAGAAGATAGGAAGGAAGAAATTGATAAAGATCTGGAAGTTTTGTTAAACAGTGTTTTAAAATGAGGGGTAGCACTAACATCATGGAAAAAAGCTGTGATAGCTGTAATACCTATAGACAGTAAAGACCCATCAAGCACAGCTTAATATGGGCCCATTTCAATTTTAAACTATGATTATAAAGTGTTTATGTTTATAATGGCTAAAAGAATGGCAAAGGTGATGCCAAAATTGCTAGCTATATATATCATGGTGGTTTTGTGGAGGGAAGACTTACATTTGACAACATTAATAGAACAATGATGATCCACAGGGAAGCAAGATGTAAGAAAATACCACTGTCATTGGAGTAAGTTGGGATTTTATGAGTGGGAGTATTTGCATTTCCTGATACAATAATAAGGTTAACAAACCAGAGACCAAGAGCTACAGGGAGTTTATTGAGGAAGAACAACAACCCATTTGACAAGAGTTATTTTGTCCGAATATTGACCTCTTCGTAAGAATGCTGAGCACAACTGCAAACAAGCACATAATGCAATGCCATAATTAATAAATTATAATAAATAAAATAAAACACAGTCAATTAATATTAAAACTTAACCTAACCTAACCTAAAATTATTATTATTATTATATTATATTAAATTAACCTATATTAACCTGCCATTTCCTACCCTACCTTATTAAGGCAGGAAAAAAAAGGAAAAAAAAAAACATATCATATCCAAAAAAAATGTAAAAATATTATTAAAATAAAACCCAAAAAATACATTGATGTAAGACAACATATTAAAAATTGTTATTGTAAAAATTGTTATTGTGTTCCTCAACTTAAGTAAAGGCTTAACAGTGCTGTGCTCATTGAGTCCAGAATGGTTATGTGCATTTAATCTAAGCTGCCATTTTAATTCACATATATCCAAAAATAAGGTTAATTAGGAGGATATATGAGGGTTTGGAGGCAAAAATCAAAGTGGGAGGGTTCCTCTCTAAGTTGTATTTGAACAGTGGAATCAGGCAGAAGTGTTCTTTTTCCCTTTGTTATTTGCTTTACAGTTAGAAACTGTGGCAAAGAAAATAAGGGGCCCAAAAATTCAAGGATATATATGATATGGTATTCAAGAAAAGTTGGCTTTATTTGCAGATGATATCATTTTATACTTGATGGAACCAGAAAAGGACATCTCAATGTTGTGAAACATTCTGAGACAGTTCCAGTTTTTTTGGGATATAAAATTAATGAAGATAAAACAAAGGCAATAGCTGTAAACTATTATTGAGACATGATAAAATGAAGTATTTAGGGGTATGTGTTAAAAATATTCTGTTATGGAAGTTAAGGATATATGGGAAGAGACTAAACAATTATATAAAAATTGAGAAGCTGGAAGCTCCTGCCTATGGATATGGATAACAACATTCAAGCAGTAAACATGTTTTAGTCCCTTTAGTTTTATACACAGATCAGGCATACTTTTAGCAACTAGAGGAGGAGTTGTTGCTAGTAATTAATAAAGAGTTGAAGTATTTTATCTGGGAGTTGAAGAGGGTAAGATTCAAGTAGAGTAAGTTGATCCTTCCAATGGAACAGGGGGTTTAGGATTACCTGATGATATTTTAGAGCTATTATACATAATACAAGCAGAAAACTACAATTCAAAGTGAAGAGGCATGATGATGATGAAGCAATAGGGTAATTCAACAAATAAGGAGGGAGTGGGGTTTTGGACACAGGAACCTTAAAGAGAATAACAGCAGTCATACAGTATATTATATCCATAAAGTAGGAAGCATACTAAGAACTAAGCCAACACTGGAATGGAGAAAGGAGATTCTGCTGATAGGAAGACTGCAATTAAGGGTTCAGAAATAAGCTGGGGGGGGGCAGGAATTTACTGGAGGAAGCTGGCAAGGGAACCAATGTATTGGGAACAAATAATTAGAGAGGGAAAGGTAACATAATTGGAAGAGGCCAAGAAGACATTTGGACTGGACACTAGAAATTACCTTCCCTATCAGGAATTGATATCAGAGTATAGGCAAAGACAAAGAGATAGGAGAATCCTAAATGAAAGACCTGCACTGAGTGATTTTTTTTAGTTGACTCTAGAACAGAAGCTGCTGTTAAAATGGATAATTAGGCATCTAAAACATTGCAGAAAACTATAAGAATCAATCAGAAGAGGCCAGAAAAGAGTGGGAAGACTTGTTAGATAAGCAATTCACAAAGAAACAATAGGACACATATATGGCTCCCAAATATACAACAAAGTCTATAATATTTAGGATTTTGCCTGGAAGTGTTTGCATAGGTATTATTGTATGCTAAGCAGACTCCAAAGAATTTTTCCTCAGGTAGATGGCGAATGTTGGAGATATAATGGGGAAAAAGCAGTACCTTGGAGCATATATTCTTGGAGTGTAATACGGTATCAGACTTTAAAAATTCCTTACAAAGTACTCTATCAGGAGTACTGGGTGAGCAAATGAGTATAACTAAGAAAATGATTTTTGAGCTGGGATACAGGATCTGAATTGCCTAGACATCATAAGGCCCAGTGGCGCAGCTGGGTGGGGTGGGGTGAGAGAGGCAGTCTGCCTTGGGCAGTATTTTTAATAAACAAAAAGCTGTTGCGTTGCAGGGTTTTTTTTTTTTTTGGACTGTCTGGAATTAAGGGAAAGTCTGAAAATAGAGACTGCTTTTTTTGGACAGCGCATTGTCTGGAAAAATATAAAATCTTTCCTTCTAATTAAAAAAAATACTTTTTAAAGGGCATTCTTCTTTAAGAACGCCTTTTGCGTCTGGTCACACAGACACAGAAGCCGAGATTGTTTACATCTTCATCTTCTGTGTGGGTGGAATTTGAATTCCAGAATATGTTTGGCTGCTCAGTGGACCACCACCAATGGACGGACAAGTGAGAGGTGTGTGTGTGTGTGTGTGTGTGTGTGTGTGTGTGTATGTGTGTGTGTGTATCCCATGTGCAGGATGTCTTTTTATGCTTGCTAGGAAAATGTTTGTGTTAATCACTGTTTTGAGTTCTGGAAGGTGGGTATTCCATAGTTTAGTGACATACATAGGATAACGAGAGTTAGCAAAGTGTTTGTTGAATTTGGTGATTGCAAGATGCTTCAAGTTGTAGAAATATATTGTGCTATTAAGTTTCTAAAAGTAGGGCATTTGTTAGGGTTCTAAGTGTACATTGTTGAAATGGGTACAATTCAAGATTTTACTTAGTTTTAGTCACTGTAATTGCCAGAAGGCAAGAAAGTAATGTGTCTTATTGGGAAGATTAGTGGCAAATTTAACAATTCTAACATTTTTTCAAGTTTCTTTAATTGACTTCTTGCAGATATTAGTTAACACAGGGTTCTGTAAAGTAGGCTGGGTAGTAAAAGAAATTGGGTTCATAAAACTAATGCTTTCTGAGAGAGGAAAGACCAAACTTTGCAAAGTCTGCCTTATTTTGGATTAATTTTGAAGACAACATAGTTAATGTGTTGTCCAGATTTCAGTTGCTTATCAGTGATGACTCCTAGAAACTTTTCATGAGCCACATTTTCTCAAAATGGATATATTTTATATTATGCTAATGGGTAAATGTTCTAGATGGTCTATATCAAAATTCCAAACACAGAAAACACCGAATGTGAAAACGTCGAACCCAAACCATTGAATGTTGAAAATAGCGAAGCCCCGGAACATCGAAACCTTACCTAGGGCAAGATTTCAGTGGGCCGTTCCATGGCTTCGCTATTTCCTCCACTGTGGTGGATTGTTACGGACCTTAGGGTTAGGGTGTGGGTTTAGGTAAGTGGATAGCTAGTAATGTATGTATGGTGTAGTGTAGGGTTGTGTTTTGTTAACTGTATGTGTGTGTATTTATTGCTTTGTTTGTGTATAGCTTCATAGGGTAAGTGTGCGATAGTTACGGACCTTAGGGTTAGGGTGCGGGTTAAGGTAAGTGGATAGTTAGTAATGTATGTGTGGTTTAGTGTGGGGATGGGTTTTGTTAACTGTATGTGTGTGGTTTATTTATTTTGGTGTGCTTGTGTTGTGCGCATGTTTCTCGGAAAAGCGATTTTTTTCCCTGGGAAAATAATCACTATTGTGAGCATTCAATGTTTTCAATATTCGAAATTTCAAGTTCGAACATATGGTGTTTGACATCTTGGAATTCTGAATATATGATATAGACCCATTCTAGATTAGTATTAATATGAGAAGAATCAGAATTTTGGCTTTCTTTCATTCAGAACTAGTCTGGATGAGGTGAGCTAGTCTTCTATCTTATTGAAAACTGTCTAAATCTGAGCTTGAAGTTGCTCGATGGTGTTTGTGTAGGTTATGATGGTAGAATCATCTACATATAATTTCCAGAGTTAAGAACTTTGAAACTCAACTTCAGAACTTCAACAGACACAGCTGTAGAGAGTAACCCTTTCAAGTACAGTTTTTAGTACTGCAGCCAACTTAACTACAAAGTTTCATTAACAGTTTACAGTAAAACTTGGTATACCCTTGGTATATCCTTGGTAAGGATGGTATTACTGTAGTTGTGGAAGAAAGTTCAAGGTTATCAGAAAAGGACATTAGTATTCCAACTGCTCTTTTTTTTTAATTTATCAATTCTTTTTTGCTTAAAGTGTCAATTCCTGACTGTTCTTAAACCTCAATCCTTCTCCTATGTGACAAACCCATCCATCATCATAGGCCAAACAGTTTTATGAAGTAAAATGAGATCTCTCTAAAGGAGGTGCAGTTGAAAGGTATATGGGAGGGATTCAAGTTTGTTCACAATTTATTAATTTAATCACTGCTAAAACAATTCATTTTTATTTGCATGTTAATATTCTAATATATGCATATGCTGAGTTTTGTAATATACATACGTACAGATGGATTTTTACTCTTTTACTTCTGCAGTGTGTGTGTGTGTGTGTGTGTGTGTGTGTGTGTGTGTGTGTGTGTATGTATGTGTGTGTGTGTGTGTTTGTGTGTCTGTGTCTGTGTGTTTGTGTGTGCTTGTGCATACCTTGACATTTTACTGAAGGGGTTGGTTGGATGAATGTTTCATTTTGGTGCATGTGTTTAGATAGGCATTACTAAAAGGGTCGCTTGAGCAAAAATTTGGTGCTTGTGCATACCTGGACATTTTACTGAAGGGGTCTCAAAATGTGTCATTTTGCACTTGTGTATACCTGGACATATTACTGAAGTATAACTGGGGTTATAATTCATTTGTGCATCAGGGAACTGCCTGTGCATACATGGTCAGACTGCTGAAGTGACTGCTGGGCAAAATAATTTATTGTGTCATTTTAGTGCTTGTGCATACGCAATGCAAACTAATGAAGGGGTTACCAGGGAAAATAATTCATTAGTGTGTCAGGGAAATGCTTTTGCATAATTGGTCAAACAAGTTTGTGAATTGCGACTCCAATATCACAGGTGAGGTATCGCTTTAAACAATGGATGTGAGTGCCGTCATTTTCACTTTTGGTATGACTATAATGTGATTTATGTTTTATTTTGTGAGGAAGGGGGGCGGCAAACTCAAAGTCAGCACAATCTCTAGCTACGCCACTAGTAAGACCTCGTTAAGTTTAATTCTAGTGGCTGCCAAACAGCAGTTACTAAAAATGGAAATCAAAGTCTAAACCAATCATACTTTAAGTAGTGAATATTGTAATAGAGACAAAAGAGCAGGAAGTGGGGTCTGTAGAAAAGGGTATGAGTAAATTGTATTGAAAAAAATGGAAATGATGGGAACAGTACATGCAGAAAAATATTTTGGTGCAGGATTGAGGTTTAAGAACAAGCAGGAATTGAACAATTTAGATCATGTTGGTTTGATTATATTGTATAGAACAATATATGTGATGTATAATGTTTGTAAATGTGAACTTGTTAATATGGTTTGATTACTTTAATATAAATCTAAGTTTGCGTATGTCACAGACAAGTGATAATTCAATAAAGGTGTTTTTTTTTAAGTGTGATGAAAGGAGGTAAGCTGATACAGAAAATCTCTATGATTTTTTTCCCTCCTTTTCCAGATTTTTTAAGGGATTCTCTAATTTCTTATCCAGTCTGGGAAAGAAACAAACAATCTTAACAAAATACAGGTAAACAGACATTTAAGAAGAAATGGCAAAGGTGTGTGTGTGTGTGGGGGGGGGGGGGTCAAAGAAGAATTCAGGAAACTCACAAAACAAAAGACAATCCAATAAGTCATAATAGCTATTTAAGGGATTTTGCCCCCCCCCACCCTGTCACCCCCTTTTGTCTTCCAGAAATTCTGAATCTGCAGTTTACTCTTTGGCAACAGATAGTTTTAGACAAATGTGTCCTGAAGATTATTCAACAAGGTTCCAGATGGCAATGGGAAGAAATTCCTCCTTTCCAGGGTATGATTCCTCATACACCAGACCAAACTGTTTTATTTAAACTTGTCCTTCATGACATGCAATCCCAGCGAGTGATAGAAGAAGTGTTCCTCTTTTGCAGATGGGAAAGGAGGTTTCATCAAGGATATTTTGGCGAGGAAAGAAAATGCTTGGAGACCATTACTGGATCTTTCTTTCCTAAACCAGTATATGATAGTACCCGCATTCAAAATGATGTCACTTCACAACCTGTTACCTCTTTTTTCTCATTCAAGTTTCCCGGTAACACTAGATTTAAAGATGCTTATCATCACACCCTTATTCAGCCAGATCTCAGGAGTTTCTTAAGGTTTTTGTTTGTGTCTGGATCACATTACCAGTTCTCTGCCTTACACTTTCGACTATCAACTGCACTAGGAATGTTCTCAAAGTGTCTAGCTCATTGTAGGCTACAGGGTATCCACGTTTTTCCATATTAAATTACTTGCTTATCTTTACAGTGCGTCTTTCAAAATATCAGGAGTCTCTCTTTGGTGAGAGATCTCTCACACAAGCTAAAATTCGAAGAGGATAAAAAGTCTTTCTTGACTTCTCACAGGATGGTGTTTCTGGGATGTCAAACTTTTCTTCCACTGGAAAAAATAGATCTATATCTAGATCTATTTTTATGGTTTTCCACTCAGACTTTGGTCACTGCATAGGAATACCTCAGGATTGCTCATGGCTTCTATGGTTTTCATGGTACCCCTGGCAAGACTCCACATGAGAAAGATGCAGTTGTATCTGAAGTCTATTGTCCCAGCACCAACACCCTTCATGTTTTCAAATCCCAGTTCTGTGATTTGTCATGACAGAAATCTCTTGGTGAGACAAAAGATATCCCTAAATCCATATCTCCCCTTCTTCCTCCATGTTCTAAAGCAGTCAGTCACCAAAGATACCTTGGACTTTGGAAAGCAATTTTTAGGAGGGATAAAAGTGCAAGGTATGTTGGACACCAAGGACAGATGCAAGCACATAAATGTAAAAGAGATGCTTACCATGATCAAAGCACTCAACTCTGTTTGGTCCCCAGGACTTCTTTAAGTTGTAATAGACAATACACAGTCATGGATTTATGAACCCATTTCAGGGAAAGGGAAATCGTATAAAGTTAATGAATGAGAAGGGTGTTGAAGACCATAAAAAGGCGATGGTTATGACCTATAACCAAAACACTAGAGCCAGCTGTGAAATTTTGAAAAAAAAATTTGGAACCTGTTTCTAGTGGGAGGGACACCTTTTAAAATATTAGGTGAAAACCAAGGGTAGTGTTTAAGAAATACATGAGGTTTAAAAACCTATTGGAAATAGGGCTTCCCCTTAAGATTTCCCAGAATAGTAAAAACAGCACTAAACACGGGACTTATAAATGTGGTCAATGTAGATACACACAGGAAGGTCCATCAGTATATATTTCTACCCGGGTATTTGGAAGAGCAAAAAATAGTTTAATTGCTCATCAAAAATGGTATATGTAGCATTATATCAAGATTGCTCGGCATTCTTTATAGGGAAAACAGTGCCTATGTTAAAAGAAAGAATTTATGAGCATATTTATAATAAGAAATGTGAAGAAAAATGGTCTTTTTAGACACATTTTACTTTACTTGGACCATTTATTTATGTTTTTGTTTCAGGTATGAATAAAACTAATGGGGGGGGGGGTTCCTTGGAAAGATGAATCAGAGTTGGATGAATTAAAATGGCAACTTGTAACTAACACAAAGAATGGACTTAGTTTGAATGATAATATTTCAATGTTGTGTATTTTGAGACTTAAATATTATTATTTATAAAAATTCATGTCTTACATGCTTTAAATAAAATGTTTCTAAAAACCTGCTTTGTGAGCCTTGGCATTTTAAGTAGAATGGGTGGGGTTATTTAATCTGTGTAATAGTGCCTTCCACCTTAAGAACTGTAGCAGGATTTTATTGGTGATGTGAGGTCACATGACCATGCGGGTTGATTTAAGTACAAACACATTAGTTTACTAACAGGATAAAACGCTTCACTTTTATTAATGCTTCTGGTAATGTCTCCACGAGTGCCATTTTTGCTTTTTGGTTGCAATGACATACATGTTTAATTGCTGGAAAATTGTTCAGGTCCGTAATACAAAATGTAAGTGTGGTAACTCTGCTTACAATCTGTGCTGGAAAATGCTGGGGCAAACTTCCTTTAAACCTGAAATATGTGACAGAAAAAAAAATCAAGAAATAAATAAAGAAATATTTTCTAACCAAGTGAAGTGTGTCAGTGTGTGGAGTAATATAAACTAAACCATTGCTTCTTTTTCCTTGTTGTGATGTCTTTTTTCCTAAACACAGATTGCTAATTTTACTTCATTTTATTGTTTTTCATTTCCTGCCAACATTCCAATCCTAACCTAAATTTTCTCTTTGACCTAAAGTGTCTCAATCTTGACAATATAATTATAAACATATCACCATATTTATTGATTTTTTTCCTTCCATGCCATTTTTTTACTTGTTAGTATAATATATAGTACAATAGGTAATATTTTTGGTTTACATCTAAATGTTAGTAGTTGTCCTTTTTATTATCACTATGTTTTGTCTGTATACTTTGGATACTAGCTCATAGTTCCCAGGACTCCACTGATAATGGGATTTTCCTGCTGGATTATCCTGTTGAAAAAAATGTAAGCAACTAAATACATTATTAAATAACTACAAAAGCTGTGCTGTATATACCTGACACATCCAAGCATGCATAATGCTTGCCTGGCATCTATTGCTTATAACTGGCAGCTTGACTATACGTATTCTTACATTTATTGCATTTTATTGAGTTTGTTAATTGGGATAATGGAATGATCCAGATCTTGCAGCCACTGGGAATACAAAATGTGCATAACATATTGTAAGATACAGAAAGTAAAGTAAGATGCAGAAAATAAAACATAAGCTTAAGTAACATAAATACTTACATTTTCAGATTGTTCCAACCATCCATAGTAGATGAACCTACACAAACAAAAGAATGTACAATACTGTAAAGACACTGACATGAAGGAGAATGAACATAATTGCAGTTTTATGTATACTATTTACAAGAAATGAATTTGTTCTCAGCTGAAAATAATTACTGATTATAGAAAGACAGCAAGTAGGCAGTAATTTACAACAGGATTCTATTATGTTATAGCTGGCTGTCTAAAATAGAAACACATGATTTATTGCTGTTATTGCTTTATAAGTTTTCCTTGTGTATATCCATAGAAGATTTTTCCTAACATTGTTAGGCAGTGTATCCCAGAATTAAGGACTTAGGTAATATGTGGTCTGAAACTTGTCATTTTTTTAAACAATTCACACAGTACAAGAAACAGTTAAAAAATATGTTGTGCAGGAGGTAAAGCCCACTGCACATTCCATGTAAGGTGGTTTCACACCTTATACCCTGTCAATTTATTATTCTTACTCCAAGGTTACTGACCGTCTTCCTGAAAGAATGATCATTGACAGACAACAAAGTCTGTCTTAATTTTGCTGAAGAACACTGATCTAGGAGGTATTCAAAAACACTTCAAGCAGTGTAATAGATCTGAACTGTGGAGCAAGCAACAGAACATGAGAAACTATCGCCGTCATTTGTAATGCTTGCTTAACTGTGATCTGAGTAACTGTGATAGAGGGAATTAACTGTAAGCAAAATACAGGATCTTTGTTCGAATTGTAGTACTTAAGTAAGGTTAATTCTAATATTCTATGTTTTGTGATTTGTGCAAAGCTAGGAATAGTAGCCTTAACTGACGGTTTGAAATTAAAAGCTGAATATGCATAAGTTAAACATTGAACAGTTGCAGAGACATATCAGATAATGCACAAAGCCATAACAATAATATCCTTCATGATTCTGCAGGTGTATTTACAGACTTGGGAAGTTTGCCAGGGAATTGCCATATAATAATTCCTGATGGCATGTCACTGATACCTGCTCTTAGCAAAGTACCAGTAGCTGTGAGGAGTAGGTCTGAGCAGGAACTGAAGTGAATTGTCTAACTTAGATGTCAGGAAAAAGCAATTAAAGCCAACAGAATAGGTTAATACTATGGTTATGTTTGTAAAATCAGACCATATCTGCATTTGTAATTTGCAATATCTGAATGAATACTTAAAATAGAGCATTACCCATTGCCCACAATCAATACAGTGAAAGCAGCAATACAAAAAATGTTTTCAGTGTGAGATGTAAACCAGATATTATGGCAGATAAAGATGGGTGAAAACAAAAACTCCAAATTGTGTGCACTTAATGTGCTATTAAGACGGTACAGATTCCTTTGGATATTTTAAAAGCACCATAGGTATTCCACTGAACCACTGCAGAGGTAACTGAAGGCTTTGAAGGTGTTGCAAAGATAAGTGATGATTTACTGCTATGGGTCAAATCTGAGAGAAACAAGACAAGAGACATACAGTTACTGAATAGATTAAGCAATCATAATACACAATCTTGACAGTAAGCAACTTTAGTCCTTCCTTCAAACAAACTACTACTCCATTTTGACATATCAAATACATATGAACACACCTCAAAATCCCCACCTGATATGTCAGTTTTCAACTTTTTTCTGTCTTCCTTCCTCCCCCAGGCACATACTGCTCATTACACTCACACCCTCTCTACCCTCTTTGGGTTACCCTGTGATTATAAACAAATACGATCATCAATACCTCCACTACTTTATTTCTCTTACTACTAGGTTCTCCTTACAAACTAAATACAAAGGTCTGTGCAAGTACAGCTAAGTGCAAATGCAAAATTATGAATCCAAACAACAGCAGCCAGCCGGTGCTGTTGTTTGGACTCCTTACAGACTATCAAGTGGCTCTCACACCCAGTATTTCTTCACCCGCCTCAAACTTCCATGTTAACCAATCTAACTAGAATTCCAGTTACTCCACATCCATTTGAAAGCTCACCAATTCTTTACTTTAAATACAAAATTATTACCTCCCCTTACTACCACTCTAGAATAAAGCAGAAAATAAAATTGCAATAATAAAATCACTTCAGTCTTTTCAGTATTCTTCAACAATTACACTTTGTGGTGATATACACCCTAGGCCCCTCTTCCTTCTCCAGCTCCCTCTCACCCACATCTCCTCAGGTCCCCCTACTAACTCCAAATGACTCAAGTTTACCTCCATAAATGCATATACTATTAGTAATAAAATCCCAGAACTACATGTCTGGATCTCTCAGTACATACCAAATATTGTTACCTTCTCAGAGACATACCTAAACCCTGACATAAAAGGCTCATAAATTCTTCTGCAGAATGCAACATCATTAGAGCAGAAAGGCTACCGAAAAACAAAACAGGAAGGGGTAGCTATCCTGTATCCAAACACAAATGAACTCTCTACTTTTACCAATACTTTATTAAATTCAATAATGCAGATATTTTTAACTTTTACTTAAAACCAAATGACCACAGACACCTTTGTATAATTGCTGTTCATCATATTGATCACTGCTGCAGTGGCCTTAGCTATATGGGATGATATCCTGCCAAGGATATAACAGCTGACCAGCTTCCAAGGCTTCAGAGCACAATGATAAAAGACTCCTGTTCGGTATCTACTTCTCAGATGTCCAGGCCAACACAAAGGGACTCTGGCCGACCAAGGTCGCAGAAGACTGCAAGTTGGGAGTCATTATTAACTGCCCAAGTGATGCAGACATCCTACAGAAAGGCCTCACTGGGACCAATGACTGGTGCTGAAACCATGGCCTTAAGCTTAACGGCAAAAATGCATCATCATCCCCTTTGGTAAAAACTCAGTTCCCACTAATTACCACACTGATGGGAGCCCACTGAACAATGAAGCCATTATAAGAGATCTGAGGAGGCAAGTTGACAGCAACCTCTCCTTCGACCACCACATTGCCACTGTGGTCAGAAAGTCCTTCTATGTGGCACATCTCATTACCAAGAGTTTTGCATCCAGGAAGAAAGAGCTCATCGTCTCTCTCTCTCTCTCTCTCTCTCACTCTCTCTCTCTCTCTCTCTAGTCTTCCCTCATTAGACCAGTCATCGAGTATAATGCCCCATTTGGCATGTACCTCACTAGACACCTGCAACAACTGGAGAGGCCACAGAAGTACCTCATGAAGAGGATCATAGGCATTAAACACATGTCCTACATGGACAGACTCAAAAGACTCTATTCTCTGTCTTATATTGTCTACTTAGAGGCAATCTCTGCTTGACTTACAAAGCCATGTTTAACCTAGCTCTGTTAGAAATGCTACCTGTAAAGAAATCCCAATCCCTCCACACCACATGCTCCAGAGACCTCAACCTCATTACCACAATCAAAAGAACATGCTGGAGGGACAGGTTCCTCACCCAGAGACTGCCCATACATGTCAAGCAGATCACCTCGCTGACCCACTTCAAGAGAAATCTTGATGAGTGGATAGGTAATAGAAAGTTCACCCCAGGGATCACTCCAGTGGCTCTACTTTATAACGGCACTGGGAACTAAACTAACATTGGGCAGCACGATGCCAAGGCACTTCTATGGGCTGGGCTTATAAAGGCTCCAGGGCCATTAGCCTAGCACACACCTATGAATAAGTTTGGGCGGGAAGCCTTCAGAGCTTTACTGCCCCCAACAGTATGCTCCTCTGTGGTGTTTGAGGATTGATGTTTGCCTTGTGCTTTTCTTTTCTGGACAGATAAATTTCCTTTTGGGGAAAAAACTTCCAATTCTCCTCATCCAGTTTTGGCAAAACAGATTAGACAGTCTCAACAAATTCAGGTAAACAGACATTTAAGAAGAAATGGCAATAGAGTTCCAAACAGACATCTTGAATCTCTTATAACCAAGGAAAATCCGGTGAGTCTGAATGATTCAAGAGACCTTGTGACCCCCATCCCAGCTTGACCCTTTTTTCTTCCAGGAAGTTTGAATCTCCGTTTTCTCTTTGACAACACGTTGTTTCAGATAAAAGAGTTCTGAAAATCATTCAACAAGGTTACAAATGACAGTGGGAGGAAATTCTACTTTTCCCAGAGGTCATTTCTCTTCCCCCAGATCAGACTCCTTGGTTTCCACATGTTCTTCACATCCCCTATTCGTCCATACTTCAGATACTTCTTAAGGTTTTGTGTGTCTGGATCGCATTATCAGTTCTCTTCCTTGCCCTTTGGACTATCCATTGCACCACAAGTGTTCACAAAGTGTCTAGCTAAAGTCACAGCTCATTGCAGGCTACAGAGTACCCATGTTTTCCATATTTAGATGACTTGCTTATCCTTGTGGAGTCTTTTTCAAAGTGTCAGGAATCTCTGTCTATCTTGGGTGAGAGATGAAGCTGGGATTACAAGAGAACATTCAGAACTCTTTCTTGACTCCCTCACATAGGATTGTGCAACTGGGATGTCAACTCAACACTTCAGTTCAATGAGCTTTTCTTCCACAGAAAAAATAGATCTTTATTTAGATCTATTTCCAAGGTTTTCCACTCAGACTTTGGTCACCATGAGGGAACACCTCAGGGTTTTTGGTCTCATGGCATCTATGATTTTTATGATACCCCTGGCAAGACTCCACATGATACAGTGGTATCTGAAATCTCTTTGGTTACAGCATCAACAACCATTATTTTTTCAAATCCTAGTGCTAGGGTTTATCAGAAAAGAGATCCTTAGGTGAAGAAAACAGATATCCTTGAATCTAGGTCTGTCTTTCTCCCTTCCTGCTCCAAAGCAGTTGGTCACAACAGACATTTCACACTTTTTGGGGGGAACAGTTTCAGGAGGGATAAAAATACAGGGAGTGTGGGACACCAAGGACAAATGCAAGCACATAAATATCTAGAGATGTTTGTCTTGATCAGGGCACTTAGCTCTCTGAGCCATTTTCGGTTTCTGTGACATCTTCAAGTGGTTTTAGACAATACCACAATCATGTGGTACATCAACAAGTAAGGGAGATCCAGGTCATACTTCTTGTGCAGACCAGCCATGTTAGCTTGAGATATAGCTTCAATGCACAGTCTCACTCTACAGGCATCCTACCTTCCATCAGAGCAAAACTGTGGGGCAAACAAGCTGAGCAGGACCAGGGAGACCCTCATGAATGGAAACCAGATCAAGGAGTCTTCCAAGATTTCATCCAGCTGTGGGAGTTTGTCAAGTATACCTTTTTGCCTCCTCCCTAAACAGTCAACTGGTAAGATTCTGTTCCATGACTCTATGCAAGAAGGACTGGAAGACATATGCCATTTCTTTTATTTGGACAGGAATGTTCCTGTATGCTTTTCCACCCTCTCCACTAATATCGAGGGTACTTCTGAAGAGGAATCCACCAAGATCACTGTGGTGATTCCCTGCTGGCCCAGGCACCCATGTTTCTCCCTTGTTTTGGAAATGGTCAGGGGTAATTACCACAAGCTTCCTCACAGACTGAATCTACTCACATAATAACAGGGGTGTTTGATACACTCTGACATCAATCATCATCAATTGACTGCCTAGATGATATGGTCTTTATTCCTTTTAAGCACCTGTTTACTGAGGATGTGCAGCCAGTACTAATGGAGACAAGAAACCGTGTTACTAGAAAATAGTATATTAGCAAATGGAAAAAGGTTTTCTAGTTGGTGCAAGCAACATAATCAGCACCCATTCAGGGCTAGTTGTTCTCTGATTTTACAATATTTGTGTGAGCTACTGTCCTTTGGCCTTTCTTATTCCACTATCTGAGCTCACTTATCAGCCATTTACACGTGTCTGGCCATTGATCCTCCTCCTTCCAGGCAGTTTCATGTCAAAATGTTCTTAAAAGGGGTTTTGCATAAGAGGCCTCCAAGTAAACTGGTGTCCCCTCCTTGGGATCTTAATTTTTTGTTAGAGAAGCTAACACTTGCTGCATTTGAACCACTTGAGCTCGCTGACTTGAGGTTCTTAACATGGAAAACATTTTTACTGATTGCTCTGACCTCTGCAAGAAGAGCATCTGAGTTGCAAGCCCTTATGGCAGTCAACCCTATCTCATCTTCCATAGGGACAGGGTTTCTTTAAGAACTAATCCTTCTTTTATGCTTAAAATGATATCCATGTTTACTTCAAGCCACACTATTCATCTCCACATTTTCTTTGCTGAACCTAAAATGAGGGAGAAGGGATGCTCCATACCTTGGATATCCACAGCCAACTCAGGTAGCATATTGACAAAACTAAATCTTTCACATCTTTGGATCAATTGTTTATTTCTTGTGAGGGTAAAAAAGGGACAACCTGTGTCAAAACAGGCTTCATACAAATGGTTGTCTAAGGCTATTACCTTTTGTTATACTCATCATAACAAATTTATTCCGGGCAGGGTCAAGGCCAACTGTACCAGGGCCTTGGCTTTATCTATGGCTTTTTGGAAAGGGTTGGATTCTAGAAATATTACAGAAGCTGCTACTTGGTCCTCTGTACATACTTTCATAAACCAATATAAGCTTCATTCCTTCTCTAGGTCCAGATCAATCTTTGCTAGGAAGATTCTCCAGGGGTTAATAGGCTCTGCTCTTTCCACCCCCCAAATGTAGTTAGCTGTGGTATTCTACCCATATAGTTAAGGCTACTGCAGCAGTGATCAATGTGATGAACATAGTACTGTTGTGCTCCATCTAGCCCCCTCGTTTTTGGTATATATTTTTAGGCCAGGGCATGGATATTCATTTTTTGTTGTTCCTAGCATAGTCCTTTCAGGGCACAACCTCCCTTATTCTGCTGATAGAAAAGCTATGAAGGGTTTCATGCCCAAACTTGTCTTTTAGTTAACTCAGTTTTAGCTACTTGACAGTTTGGGTGTGTGGAAGGTGCCCTGATACTTTGGAATTTGGCCTGCTGTTATATCCTTAGCAGGGATATAACCACATATAGATAAGGCTACTGCAACAGTGATCATTTTAACTTCTACTGTTATAGTAAATTCAGTTTACAAAACTATACTTTCTATATATCTCCCAGAAAATAATATATCAAGCTTTGAAGACTTCCACTACTGGATCTCAGGCAATATTTCCAGTGAAAGAATTATTCTAGGGTATGTCAATATCAACTGGAAAAAAATTCACATTTAACTATCTTACCTCTAATATTAATCTTCATGGCTTCAAACAGCTTATTACTTCCCTACTTGTTATAACAAAACCATTGTTACTAGGTCCATTCCTGACTGGTTTCTGGTCTCTGATCCCTGTAATTACATCTCATCGGAAGCCCTTCTAGAATCCCTTCGTGATCACTGCTCTGCATTTGCTAATAGACTTAAAACTCATCATGTCAAACAACGGTTATATAAAAATAATCATAATCTCACTAAGTTCAACCCAGACACATTTATCTCTGCATTAAACTCTAACTAGTCTATTCTGAAAACCATGCCTCTAGATGAGGCAACAGATAAGTTAAATTTGACTTTCTTAAACATGCTAATCAGCCTTACACCATTGTGTAGAAAGTAAAATCCAGCTATACTCTATGGATTACTCTTCTTCTTCTTTCGGCTTTTTCCCAGTTAGGGGTCACCACAGCGGATCATCTGTCCGCTCATGATTGGCAGTGGAGTTTTACAGTGTCGTGTTGCCAGCCTGGCGCCCAGCCTTCCACAGAAGGCACACACAGATGCACACACTCACACCTAGGGCCAATTTAGAGTGTCCAATCCACCTACTGCATGCCTTTGGGATGTGGGAGGAAACTGGAGCACCCGGAGGAAACCCACGCGACCACAGGGAGGACATGCAGACTCCGCACAGTAGGCACCCCAGCCGAGAATTGAACCACAGTAAAAGTCTGATGCAAAATAAAGAGAAAGCATGGAAAGTTTTGCAGAAACTAAAAAACTCCTCAAAATTTTGAAGCTTTAAAGAATGCTGTGACATAACCAAGAAGCACGTCGATCTATATAAGACACAATACTATACAAGCTTACAAAACAAGCATAGATACAACCCCTCCCCCCTCCAAAAAAATCTGTCTATCCATGGAAACAATTTTATATCCAGGAACTAATAATGTCTGTAACCCTTGTCTCAATAACTCACCCTCAGAAACAGCTATGTTTAACTCTCACTTCATTGAAAGCATTGCTGCCCTCACTAATGACTCTCATCCTGATTCCTCTGACTTACACCTACCTCCAACCACTGAAATCCCCATCTTCACACTAAAGCCTGTTTCTACCTCCTTTATAAAAAAACAATATTATTCAAACTTAAAACCTGCTCACCCTCTGCCAATAACCTCCCTACAGAATACTTCAAGATAGCTGCTAACACCATTACGTTTCCACTCTGTATTCTTATAAACAGGTCATACAGGAATCCTGTATTCCTACAGTCTGAAAAAACTGCCATATTATCCCTCTCCACAAGAGTGGCACTTCTACTGAAATATTCAGTTTTAGACCAATTGTCATCTATCTACTTAAATGAATAAACTACTTGAAACTTCAACAAGGTATCTTTATTCCTCCCACAGATCTGCTAGCTAAAGTAATTTTATCTGGACTAATCCTTTGTACTGTTTCCCTTTCAAAAATTTTGGAAAAATGTGTCCAAAAGCAACTGCTTTATCATCTCTTAAACAAACAGAAACTAACCAATACCTTACATAATTTTAAACCTTCATGTAGTACATTTGATGCTCTCCTTACTTTCTCAGATAACATAAATAAAGCCAGAGATAAAGGCAAACTAATCTCTTCCTTATTCCCACACTTATCTAAAGCTTTTGAAACAGTGCCTCACAAAAAACATTCCTCTTACAGCTGTCCACACAGGGCCTTTCACAACCTTCTCTTCAGTGGTTCAGTAAGTACTCAAGTGTTACCAAGGAGTCAAATGAAATTCAAACCTTTCCCCCTGCTTTACCATCAAGACTGGTACCCCACAAGAATATATCCTCTGTCCACTTCTATTTACCATATTTATAAACAATCTTCTTACTTCTGCCCAACAAACAACTCTTGTTCAGTATGCAGACAATTCCACCCTTATCTGCTCCTCTGATAATCTAGCTAACCTGCAAATGATTACTCAAAATGCATTTAACTCTATTGAAAACTGGTTCTGTAACTGCCAACTCCTGCTTATTCCAAAGAAAACCAAACTCCTTTTATCTTCCCATTGTCTCCCTTCCATGAAAGGAATAACATTAAAATATTTCCCTAAACAAAACTCTAATGAAAGTAGTTCCCTATACAAATCAGTAAGGAGTTAATAATAGATGACAACCTCATATATGATCTCCACATATAGAACAAAATAAAAAAAAAAATCACAAAAAGTTAGGAATGCTATACAAAGCGAAAAAATCATTATTCCAGCCATGAAAGTCACTCTGTCCATTACATTCGTACTGCCTTTTCTAGTATATGGTTCTCCCATCTTAAATCTTGAGACCACTCTAAAATCCAAGCTAGAGCAGTTCTTAGGTTCATAGGTTGTTAGTAAGCTAATGACCACTAGGGCCCTTACAGGCATAGCCATGCACCTCGAAACATTGTGTCATGACTATCACGGGTGTCTATACGACATGTTAGTAGGGAGGTAACTAAGGATTTGTAGGGAGATGTTAGGATAATACTTTTCTTGACATGTGCTGGGATCCTTTGGAACACAAATTTGTCTCTCCAGCACATTTTGTTTATGTAACAAATGAAGTTCACCTCCCTGGATGTAGTGTTTCTTATTCTGTTTGTTTTGCGCATGTGCAACAGATCCATCAGGGCTGGGTCTTAGGAAGCCCTGTAAGCCAGGCAAAGATTCCCACTCAGCAGCCTATAGGAGACTGAGTACAGAGACAGAGCCTTTAGGTGATCATTGTAGGACAGGGTATTAATGCCCTAAAGTCTCCTGGTGAAAAATATTTGTGGGCATTCCAACTGTTGCAAGTATGTAGTTAGATACATGCCAACTGGGGCATTGTGTTCAATGACAGTGTTATATGGGACAAGTAGAGTGGTACTATAACTTCCTCGGACCTGGATGCCATACCCTTACTTATAAGCTGGGCGACATAGAATGATCTTCTTATTATTTTAGCTATGTGTTGGTCAAAGGCCAGATTGCTGTCTACGTATGTTCCCAGATCAATTACTACTGAGTTAACTCTTAGGGGTGTTTTATTGATTGAATAATTAACATAAGTTGACAGTTTCCCAAAGGGCATTACAATGCATTTTTCTGGCACTGAGTTTTAGGCCATGGCTTTGGCACCAGTCATTTGTCTGTGTTAAACCCATTTGCAAGATGCTGGTGTCTTGGAGGGAATCTATAATAGCTCCTAATTTACAGTCATCTGTCAACTTGGAGAGCCAGAAGCCTGAAAGTTAGCTTAGACTTCTGAGAAGCAGATGCCAAACAGGAAAACAGGAGCAGGCCCAGCATGAAGCCCTGGGGCAGTCTGCTGGTGACTGTTCTCATGGTGGAGGTGGTTTCACCAATTCTGACTTCTTGGGTCCTGTGTCTGGGCCAGTAGGCAATCCGGTGAGTTATGTAAGGATTTACACCTATCCCAGTGAGGTTGTCAACAGTGCCTGAGTGGGTATTGTATTGAATGCCTTAGCCAGGTTAAGACGTGCAGCATGCAGTGTTTTACCTTTGTCCATTGACTTGGTGACCCTCTCAAAGAAGTCTACCAGGTTAAATAGGCATGAACTTATTTTAACAAAGCTAGATTGGGATGGGCCCAGTGTCTGAAGGTTGCCAATGTCTTTGTTTATCAGTTGCATGATAATTCATTCCATGGCTTTGCATATTAGGCTTGTTAGATTGATGGGTCTGTAGTTCCCTGTGCCAGATGATGATCCGCCCTTTGGAGAGGAAAAACAGTTGTGGTCCTCCATTCAATTAGAATGTAGCCTGTCTCAAGGTTGTAGGTGAAGAGTGCCTCAATATGTCATGATGGATCATGTTTTAGACTGTTCAGGAGGCAGCTGAGGTTGTTGTGGGGAGACATGTAGGTGGTGTATTTGGATTTAATAAATGTTGCTAGAACCTGGTCCCTGCTGATAGCTAGTAGAAGTATGTTGGAAGGGATTTCACCTTGTGGAGTTGGGGGGGGGATTGGGGGGGCTGAAGTTTGAGCTGGATTTATGTATGAGCCAGTAGATTTGCTATGTCACCCTGATCAGTTTATGTCACCACCAGTTTAACACACTACTATGTATTATCACTAAGGTTTTAGATATAGCTAAAGAAGGCCTTTTGATTGCCCTTAGCTTGTACTTAGGCTATCCTGGCCTTTTAATTGGCCTTGTTGGACTTAGTTGGACCTATTGGGTGGCCATGGTGGTGCAGCAGTTTGCGCTGACACCTCACAGCAAGAGGTTCTCTGGTTTGATCCTCGACTGGGCTGCCTTCTGTGTGGAGTCTGCATGTCCTTCCTGTGGTCACGTGGGTTTCCTCCTGGTGCTCCAGTTTCCTCCCACAACCCAAAGATATGCTGTAGGTGGATTGTTGGGTGCTGGGCTGGCAACTCGACACCGTAAAACTCCACTGCCAATCATGAGCAGACAGGTGATCCACTGTGGCGACCCCTAACTGGGAAAAAGCTGAAAGAAGAAGAAGAAGAGGACTTAGTTGGACCTATTAGTATCTTGTTTAGTTGCATAAGAGAGCACTTATCTTTAAGGGAGTTGCTCTTCCTGAAACTCACCATAAGTTTTCTTCTTTTATTATGTACCCTGTTTAGGTGAGGATTCTACCAGTGGGGCTTGTGTTTCTTGCATTTATTTCTGACATGTATGTCAGACTCTATGCAGCCATTCATATGTTTATATAGGGGAATCTGTGAATAATTCTACACAGATAGGCATGGTCTTGGGGTTAGGGGAGCCCTGAGTTTTGATAAACTGTCACTTAATGGGATGCAGTTTGCCTTTTAATAGTTCCTAACTGTTCATTTGAAGCTTTTTCAGCTTGTTTATTATGTTAACATGTGATATGGTGTCAAAAACCTTAGCCAGATCAAAGTGTGCAGTATGGACAGCATTTCTCTTGTGCATTGCTTGTGTTAGTCTTTCATAGAAGTTGACCAGATTTATTATATGTCGAACCTAATGCATATTTTTTTATTAGACACTAGCCATATTGGGTATAAAAGTACATACATACCACCATCCAACCATGAAGGTATACAGCATTTTTTAGAGATGTTAAATTTTGCAGTTAAGAATGAGTTTATGGATTTAAAAAAAAAGAAAAAAAGATGTGAATTCTAATTTAGTTTTATCAGAATCATTACAGTCCCTTAGTGGTAGAAAGGATGTCATTTTTAAGCCTGCTGATAAAGGGAATAAACTTGTAGTGATACCTTGAAATGTGTGAGAGACATTTAACAGATGAGAAAGTATATGAGAAAGTAGGAAGTGTTGTTTATGTGAAGGCATTACAGGAATATGAAGAGTTGTTGAATAAAGGTTTAAGATTGGGTTATCTTACAGACAATGATGTAAAGAAGAAATTTAACACAGATGGCTGTAAGATGGTCCACTTTTACTGTCTTCAAAAAATACATAAAGACCTGGTAAACACTCCAGATCAACCTATAGTCTCTGGACGAGACTATTTTTTGCATAATATGGGCCAGTTATTACATAGCTATCTACTTACAAAGGTATGTGCCCTCTCTTTATATATAAGAGATGTATTTGATTTTTTAGAGAAAATCAGTGAGATCCAGTGAAATCAGAAAACGAACTGGATCACGTTAGATGTCAAAAGCCTCTATACAAGTATCCACCATGATTTTGGGATGGAGGCTTTGAAGTGTTTTTTAGGGACCAGCCCAGTTACAAAATATATTATGGAACTCATACATTTTTGTTTAACAAAAAAAAATTATTTTGAATTTAATGGGAGTTTGTACCATCAAAAACAGGCAACGGCGATGGGGACAGCTTTTGCCCCCATGTATGGCAACCTAAGTATGGGTTTATTTCAGGTAGAATGTTTATACAGATTAATTTTTTTTCAAAATCACGTGGTTAGGTATTAGAGATTTATTGACAACCTGATTTTCCTGGTGGAGGGGGGACAGGATTCGGTGGCTGAATTTGTGGCTGGACTGCAAAATAATAGATTTCAATTGGAGTTTGATGGAGTAAAAGTAGACATTAGGGTCCCCTTTCTAGATGTTGTAGTGGACATCAGTGATGGAAAGAGTATTAATACAACAGCACACAAACAATTTGAGGAGGGCATTCGGTACCTACATGGACAAAGCTGCCACCCCCCCCCATACTCTCTAGGCTATTCCATATGGAGAGTTTTTCGTTTATATAGATTGTGTAATAAGGAGGGGGCTTTTAGAAAGAAAATGAGGAGAACTGTTGATATATTTAAAAGCTGGGGTTATAATAAAGAATTATTGGCTAGATGTTGGGAAAAGTTCATGGGTGGATGTGGAAATGTAGTAATGGCACAAAAAAGAAGACAGTATGAGCAATTAGAATTTATCTTAAAACAAAGATCACCACTCCAAATAGGAACTGTCCGTTACAAACCAGGAAGCAAGTAGTAAAAAACACGTTCAGTTCCAACGCAAAGGCAGGAGACAATGATGAAATCCAAAGTACTAAAACACGATGATATTTATTAGATGAAACACAGGGATGAGCGCTTTCGCGTAACAATACGCTTCTTCAGATCACCACACAAAGAATAACAACCATATTTATACATATTTGATTATCTTAGATGGTCCAATTAATTCAAACCCTCCAATGAACAACTAAGGAGAGATTATTCACAGAAGGTTAACCCTCTGTGAACCAAGACACAGTATTGTAACCACTTCAAACTTTCAAGTCAGATTATCTAGTGCGGTTATATATATATGTATATATATTCAGGTAAAAATATTCAGGTAAAAATATATTCAAGTAGGAATATGTATATATAAAATGTACATATAAGATGAATACAATTAATAACTCAATAGCTTTGAAAATATAAACATAAATAAATATATATAAATATGAATATATAAAAACTTCATGTTAATTTGACCTAGCCAGGCATAATCGTCCAAAAGCAGAAAAACTAATATACAATATATATATTTAATATAGACTGACTTATCAATAAATATATATATATATATATAAATATAATAATAATAAAAAGTAAAAATAAAGATAAAACATATATAACAGAATATGACATAGAATCTAAAAGTAGACCATAATTCATAGTATAAAAATGAATATGTACCAAATACATGATGTAAATATCTTATTATCTACGGGCCTTTAATGTGGAACATAATGAAATATACGTATTTAGGCCCGGTGGATAATGGGCTCTTAGTCTAAATATCCACTCCAGTTCTTTTTGTTCCAAGTAACTCAGATAATCACCTTTCCTCTGCCCAGGTGGTACAATCTGGAGTACTCTGAACTCAAAGCCATGATCATTATAGCTAGAAATATGTTTAGCCAAGGCGTTCAGCATATTCTTTTTCCTTATGTCGTAGACATGGTCATAAATACGTTGTTTGAAACTCCTTTTAGTCATGCCTACGTAAAATGCTGAACATGTATGGCATTTAGCTAGATAAACTAGCCCCGAGGTATTACAGTCTGCATAGAACCTAGGGCTAAAGGAGAAATCTAACACTGGATGTATAAAATCTTGTTCCCTAGATATGTATCCACAATAATTGCACCTTCTACAAGGATATGTTCCCCTTTCTCCTGACATGGCCTCTGTCAATGAAATCTTACTTGTATCATGATCTATGCATAGGATCCTTTTTAAGTTTTTATTATTCCTATACATAAAACCAGGGCTGGAGCCTACTATATCTGATGTTCTATCATCCAATGTTAGGACTCCCCAATGTCTAGAGATAATTCTCCTAATTGTCGCACTGTCATTTGTATAGGTAGTAACAAACATAGTTCTATCATGGGTCATTGTCACTTTAGGAGCTGATTTATTAACAGCCATGATACCAGAAGGCATATGATAATCAGCATCGTATGTCTCTCCCATTATTTCCATTTTAACCTGATTAATTAACTTAATATCATAACCTCTTTCCACAAAAATTAACTCCATCTCTTTTACTTGGAGCTTTAGGTCCATAGGGTCTCTACAGAGCCTTTTAAGCCTATGAAACTGGCTTTTTACTATCCCCTTGAAAACATGCCGAGGATGCATGCTGTCAAACTGTAGGATAGTATTTTTCCAACAGGCCTTCCGGTAGAGGGTAGATGATAGTCTACCACCCTTGATGCTAAGGCTGATATCCAAAAAATTAATACTATCATACGAGGTTTCCACAGTAAATCTTAAATAACCTGTAGTGGTTTCTAGATACTCTACAAATGTACAGAGGTCATGTTCACTACCATCCCAGACCATAAAAATATCGTCCACAAAACGTTGGTACACTAGACATTTCTTAAAGGAGGGGTGAGTAAATAAAAATTCCCTCTCCCAGTAATGTACCACTAAGTTGGCGTATGTATTGGCGCAGGGGGTGCCCATGGCAACCCCTGTTACCTGTAGATACATACGCTGCTTGAAACAAAAGACATTATTATCCAAAACCAGCTCTAACAACTGACATACTAGAATTTCTGTATTACGATCTATCAGAGGAGAAACCTGCATTATCATTCTAATGGCTTCAACCCCCTCATCGTTGGGAATAGAGGTAAACAAGTTCCTAACGTCCATAGTCACCAGAAGGTGTCTATCTTTATTAAATATTGCCCCTCATCCCTGTGTTTCATCTAATAAATATCATCGTGTTTTAGTACTTTGGATTTCATCATTGTCTCCTGCCTTTGCGTTGGAACTGAACGTGTTTTTTACTACTTACAATTAGAATTTATATGCGAGAAGGGTGACAAGATTTATTTTGTTACTACGTATAGTTGTTTCAGTCCTAAACTAATAGAATTGGTGAAATTTTATTGGGGTTATTTGACATCTCTGAGACATGTTTCGAAGTGGATCAACCCTTTGATTTCCTATAGAAAGGGGAAGAGTGTTAAGAATTTTATAGTTCAGGGAAAATTTGTTGTTCCTCCCATGGACATCCCAAATAGTATAGTACAATGTGGTACAACACCTTGTGGAAAATGTAAAACCTGCAAATATGTGGTTAAAAGATTTTCAAAAATGAATGGCCTTACTTTCAGGGCACATGTGCTCAATTTAGTTGTAACACAAAGGGCATTGTTTATGCCCTTAAATGCCCTTGTAATAAATTTTATATGGGAGAAAGTAAGAGGCTTTTTAAGATTAGGATATTAGAACATGTCAGAGATATTGTTAACAAAAAGAAAGAAAGTTTAATAGCTGAACATTTTAGTAGATTTCACAATGGGGAGGCTGGTGGCTTACAGGGTACTATATTGGAAAAGGTGTGTGTTGCCCAGTTTGACAAAGTGCCTATAAAGAATACATTGTTGTTCAAGGAATCTGTTTATATTTTAAAGTTTGATACGTTAGCCCAAAAGGGGTTAAATGAAGAATGTAACTGGAGATTTCTTATTTAATTATTTGTTAATTGATTTATTAGATGTGTATTTAATGCAAGTGTTTTTTGAGATGCTTTACTCCTTGAATTATACAATAAAGCATGTTTTGGAACCTGGCTGGTTGTTTTTTGTTTTATCTTTTCATTTAGTTGTTTTGAACCAGATTTATTAGACAGGATTTGCCCTTAACAAATCTGAACTGCTGGTGGTCAAGCTGCATAAGATTTATGATATCATAGTTAATTACCTTAGTTATGATATGTTCCATGGCTTTTAGATGAGATCAGACAGGCTAATGAGATACATATGCTTTTAAGAAAGCTTTTCAAACAAGATGCTGCTTGGGAGTGGAGCTCTAAAGGGAAAATTAGAAATGCTCAAGAAACTCTTTACAGATGCACCAACATTAAAATACTGTGATGCGAATAAATTACTTATGTTGTGAGTAGAAACCATTCAGAATGGAATAAGAGCTGCAATAGTACAGGGAATAGGTAAGTTACAATCTGATTTAAGAACATTAACAGATGCACACAGGGTATATACTCAGGTAGAAATAAGCTGTAATTAATAGCATGTGGATATTTAGAATATCATGAATATGTATTTAGTAAAGAGGTTTAGGTGGAACATGACCACAATTCCTTGTAAAAAGTATTAGAAAAGTCTTTGTATTACTTCCTCCAAGGTAGTAGAGGATGTTTTTTAACCTACAAAAGAATGCCCTGAAAGTGAGATACAAACCAGATACCACCTAGTGCAAGGAACTGCAAATAGTGCATTTGTTTAGTAGAAAATATTTACTAAACAAGCATAAAGACTTGATGACAGAAGACTTAGAAATCATTTAGTTAATTACCCAATTAAAGTGACAGAAGTAGAAGTACAATGATTTCAGAAATGTACTGATACTTAGAAGTCCATAAACTTTTATTTTTAGCAATGTCAGTGGCTCAACAGGTAGCCACTCACCACTGGTGCAGAAGGCTGTGGGTTTATTTTCCATACCAGATAGACTGATTGCTGACATTACAGTGCAGCATAATGGGGGTGTAGTGCTGTTGAATGTACCATCATTCAGATGAAACATTAAACTGAGGCCCTATCTGCTTGAGTTGGTGGTAGCTCAGGCAGCTGTAAAAGATCCCATAGCCCCTATCAAAAAGAGTAGGAGTCCTTTACTTATATACAAAAAGAACTCCTATTTACAACATATTTGGAAATGTACAAATATATAGTTATAAAAATCGGTTTACACAAATTCATAATTTCCTTTACAATCATACTAACTTTTCATCCCTATTAGACCTCCACTTCTTTTTCCATAATGATTATTTGATTTTACTTAATACTGTTGTTTAAAATCCATTTACCATTAAACATAATTTAATTTATTTCATTCCACAGAATCCATATAACACAAAATAACTTTTTATTTATTCTTTTAATATATTATTTACTTCTGTTCTTATAATATCCATATTTAATCACATCAATGTTTAATTTATCCACTTCTTTTATATCTTCAAAAATCTTCTTTGTATAGTTTGCCCCATAACTTCTTTACTCTTTTACATTTCAAAAACACATGTTCAGTAGTTTCTACTTCTTGACAATGTAAATCTATTCTATCACTTTTCTTTTTATATGGAATATTTCATTTTACTGGCAATTTATGTATTACCAATCTCCACAAAAAAAATCTTGACATTCTACTTTCTGATTACACCATTTGCTTCTTATTTTTATAGCTTTAATTTTTTTCATATGCTAGATTTTTCCATGGTTTTACATAGTAATGTTTTATCACTACATTCTTATACCATACTTTTCTTTTTCTATATCATAATTTTTTCCACAAAAGTATATATATTTTTCTTGATAACATTTGATTTCTTCATTTATACACAGTTTTTCACTTTTACTCTTTTTACCACACCCCCAAATTTATCACACTTATATTTATACAATTTTACTACTAATCTCTCATCTTTTTCATGTATCCACTTTAACACTTTACACAAATTTAATGAAGCAGCATATACCATTAACCCTAAACCTCCTTCCTCTTTATTTAGATACAGAACTCCTCTTTTTACTGGGGTTAGTCTAGAACACCATGTAAATGAAAAATATTATCTGCAATAATTCCTTTTCAAATACTTTTGGCAACATAAATACACTTAAGTCTGCCATTTTCCCATTAGTACTAAATTTATTGAATAAGCCTTTTTTCAGAATGATACTTTATATATTCTACAGAAAAGATGCATTTGTTTTATTTCTTCTATTTTATTTTCCCATTGAATTCTGCTTATATCTTTATTCCTAAATTTTATACCTAACACAAAAATTTCATTAATTGTAAAATATATACCACAACTTTAATACATCCTTTAAACCTTTACTTTTCCATCCCCTCTAAACACCCATTTGTGCAAATTACTACTTCTTTTATCAAAATTGTGTTTTTTGTAATTGTAATTATTATAATGTAATCTGCATATGTTAACAGGGCTGGAATTCTTAAACTTTTGGGTGTTCTATACCCTGCCTTCTTCATTTTGTGATTTATTTCATATACTATTGCATTCATAACAAAATCAAAGAGTATACAACTCATTGGACATCCCTGTCTTACACCACTCTTCATATGTACTTCTTGACCTAACCAGCCATTTACAAGTATATTTACTTTATCATTACTATATGCTGACAAACATAATTTTCTAACTTTCTCACTTATATTATAGTCTTTCATTATTAAACCAAACAGTTCTGTAAACCATGAATAAACCACAATTGCAGGCACAATAAATTCCTCCAGGAAAACAAAAAGGAGCTGTAAATAGTGAAGCCACAAACCATTGGTGAAGTCAATATCCTTTTATTCGCAC
This sequence comes from Protopterus annectens, assembly GCF_019279795.1. Classification (NCBI taxonomy): domain Eukaryota; kingdom Metazoa; phylum Chordata; order Ceratodontiformes; family Protopteridae; genus Protopterus; species Protopterus annectens. Next base: position 350,044,284 of record NC_056740.1, read on the forward strand.
ATACAAGATTTTGTCCCGTGATCAATGGAACTTCATCAGAGAAATCATTTCCAAATCACAATTGCTTTTAAAAAAACATCATCCAATAAAATGCATCAATTAATACACACCCTCCTGAAATGACCAATAGAAACAGTAAAATAATCATATAGCATAAGCTAGATGCTTCCTTCCCTCATCCAATCAGCATAAAACATTTACATCAAATCAACATGTAAATCATCACACAAATAAATACTTTCATCCAATAAATTTTTTGAATAGTTCACCTATTTAGAAATTATAGGTATAGGCTAAACCTTATTTCCTTTAATTAATTTAAAATCACCCTCGATTCTACCAATATTTATATCAAAAAATCTTGAAAATGAATGTTAAAAAAATAGGCTTGACTCATGTCAGTAAATTTCCAACATCCCTTAATCAAACATCATTGTTATCCTCAGATAATGGCATTTCAACTAACCTTCCATTTGCCAACTTATCTGAAATCCTAACATCAGGGCAGCTTTCACTGTTCTTTAACTGAAAGCATAAACTACATATATACCCATGCAGTGAACCACAACAAGAGATTGATCTTAAAATACATATAAAACATCGCAAATTCAGCACTACAACTTTTTTAACCAATGGTGTCTCATACATACAAAATGTATCCAATCACAATAATCTTGTCAATAAGGTTATTGTTGTGCAATATGCAAAATCAACACAGAAACATTTCCGCAAAACTTTTGTTCTAATTGGTTCATATTTAGCCAATTAATTGGCATATTTGGTCTAAACATCCAATAGGTATGTATCAAATCTTAATGTAAATACCTCATCGTAGCTCTATTATGAACAAGTTCGTAAACTGCCCGATATTTACATTCAACCAATGGGATCTCATGTAAGCACTCAATACCCAATCCCATCAACTTCAGCGAGAAACTATGAAGTGAATGCATCAAAACCAAAATACTTATGCCTCCAAGGGGCTTGAATTCTAACTGGTTTACATTCAACTAATTGGCTAATATTTAAAGTCTTTACGGCCAATACTCTACAAGAAATATACTGCAGTTACAGCAAATACTCCTTTTGATTGATCTTTGAGTAGTTTAAATGTAATAATTAAGATGCCCATGATTGTAGTTTTACGATTTGGATGTCAATGTAGTGCTCAGTTTTTGTAGTGGGTTGGGCCACGGTCTCTTTTGACCATTATTGGTAGTCTAGTTCATATCTGTTTTGTTATTGGTTCGATAGGAACAAATAAAAGATGTAACTTAAGGTTATGGTCAGGTTCCTTTGCACGATAATAGTTCCCCGTAGTTGGAAGGCATCAAGTTTTCTAATTAATTCTTTGAATATAATAATTGTTATTTTTGAATATAACGATTATTTATTGATTTTTATATTTAGACTGGATGAATTATATCTAAATACAATATTTGGTGTTGGATTTCCTAATTTGTAATCTATTGGTTATTCAGGTTATCTTTGTGGCATTATTCGCCAAATTTTACCCTATAGTAAATAAAGCTCTGATGAGGCGTGTTCGCTGTAACCGTAGTATATTTCTTGTAGAGTATTGGCTGTATAGACTTTAAATATTAACCAATTGGTTGAATGTGAACCAATTAGAATTCAAGCCCCTCGGAGGCATAAGTATTTTGGTTTTGATGCATTTGCTTCGTTTCTCGCTGAAGTTGATGAGATTGGGTATTGAGAGTTACATGAGATCCCATTGGTTGAATGTAAATATTGGGCAGTTTATGAACTTGTTCATAATAGAGCTATGATGGGGTATTTACATTAAGATTTGATACGTACCTATTGGATGTTTAGACCAAATATGCCAAGTAATTGGCTAAATATGAACCAATTAGAACAAACGTTTTGCAGAAATGTTTCTGTGTTGATTTTGCATATTGCACAACAATAGTCTTGTTGACAAGATTATTGTGATTGGATACATTTTGTTTGTATGTGACACCATTGGTTAAAAAAGTTGTAGTGCTGAATTTGCGATGTTTTTTATGTATTTTAAGATTGATTGCTTGTTGTGGTTCACTGCATGGGTATATATGTAGTTTATGCTTTCAGTTAAAGAACAGTGAAAGCTACCCCAACATTAGGATTTCAGATAAGTTGGCACATGGAAGGTTAGTTGAAGTGCCATTATCTGAGGATAACAATGATCTTTGATTAAGGGATGTCTGAAATTTACTGACATGAGTCAAGTCTATTTTTTAACATTCAATTTCAAGATTTTTTTTATATAAATATTGGCAAAATTGAGGGCGATTTTAAATTAATTAAATGAAATAAGATTTAGCCTATACCTATCATTTCTAAATAGGTGAACTATTCAAAAAATCTATTGGATGAATGCATTTAGTTGTGTGGTGATTTACATGTTGATTTGCTGTGAATGTTTTATGCTGATTGGATGAGGGACGGATGCATCTAGCTTATGCTATATGATTATTTTACTGTTTCTATTTGCCATTTCAGGAGGGTGTGTATTAACTGATGCATTTTTATTGGATGATGCTTTTTTAAAAGGAATTGTGTTTTGGAAGTGATTTATCTGATGAAGTTCCATTGGTCATGGAACGAAATCCTGTATGTGCGAATAAAAGGATATTGACTTCACCAGTGGTTTATGACCTCACTATTTATAGCTCATTTTTGGCGTCTTTGTTTTCCTGGAGGAATTTATCGTGCTTGCTATTGCGGTTTATTCTTTCATTATTACCCATAAGATTCCATGTCCAATTGTATCAAATGCTTTATTAAGGTCTCATATCATGATTTTCACTTTTTTCTTTTCTATTCAAAATGTCATTGATAATTTCTCTATCATTAATAATTCTTGACAACCCATCCCTTTATACTATATATACTACCTTCCATAATATTTTCTATTTTAGTTTCAAATCTCTTCAAATATCATATCTGAGTGTTGCCATTGATATTCTTGACATAGCTATAGAATGCTTTGTGGTTGTCTTTAGAATCAGCAGCAATTTTGTTTTTGTAACTAGCTTTGGAGGATTTTATCAGGGATCACAGCTTCTTACTGAGGCTGACCAGGGAGCTCCTCCACTCGTGGGATTTTACTCTCTTTTGCAAGTGAATCCTCCTTCTGTTGTACAGTTTGTTTATGGCAGGGGACCACCAGATTGGCTTCCTTTTTTTTGAGGATAGCATCTTGGTTCTGTTTGGGATAGCAGGATCCATGCACTCATGTAAGTGCTTATAAAGTGCAATTGTGTAGGATTCAGTAGTCGTAACTGTGTTGTCCACCTGCATGGGTGTCATGAAGTTCACCACTTCTGTCTTAAGAAGCATGAAGTTGGCTTTGGAGAAAGTTTTTACCATGGTTTCCTTAATGGGGGGTGGAGGCAGGATGTGGATATCTGGGGTAATTAGCTTATGGTTGGATCGGACCAATGAGGCGATGACTTCAGGTGTGGAACACCGGTCACTCATATTGGTAATGACTAGATCTAGGATATTGTTGCCCCTGGTGAGGGTGTGGATAAGTTGATCCATTGCATTGGAGTTTATGAATTCCAGAAAGCATTGAGTGAAGGCGTTGGTACATGAGTAGTTTTCCCAGTTAATGGTGGGGTAGTTGAAATCACCCATTATTAGGGTTTTTGGTTGAACCCTAATATTTTACAGTACATCAAGAAAAGAGGAGTGGGAATCCTGGGGCATGGTAGGTGATCTGTAGCAAGCTACAATTTGGATTGCAGTTTTGCCCAGAATTAGTTACACTTGGATAACCTCGGCTGCATTATGCTGAGCAACTAGCCTGGAGGTGTGGATATCCTTAATGAATATGGACACACCTCCTCCTTTGGTGTTCCGGTCCAGGTTACATGGCCAAAAAGTGTGGTATGAGTTATAGCTTAGTAGTGCAGGGGGTGCTCTCTGGAGCCTTGAACCAGGTCTCAGTCACTGCACATGTATCGATATTCTCCATTTTAAGGAGTGCCTTGAGTGAGTGCATTTTGAGTTTTAGACTTCTAGCATTGAGTAGTATCACCCTCAGTTTTTGCTTGCCTGTTCCTGTTACAGTGGTGAATTTGTCATTTGAACCTTGCCTAAAAAAGGCACTATAGGGGTGGCAAGAACCTTAGCCAGTATCCAGAATCCCAGGGGTGACAGGTGCAGGCCATCTCTGGCAAAGCATCGTGGTCTGTCGATCATGTCATCCCAGGCAGACAGATACTGGACCCCTTTAGAATGGCACCAGAAGCTTAGCCAATTGTTGAAGTCGATCATTTTGTCCTTGTACTGCGGCATCATTCTGGGTGATGGCAGAATGCTACTCAGGGCTAGGGTCATACCTGCCTGGGCTACAAGATCGGAGAGCTCTTCTATGTCCCTTTACATGTAGTCCAGGGAGGTACGTCTCAGGTCATTCACACCAACATGGACAATGACAGAGTCATATTTGTACTTGTTGTGGAGTGATCTGAGTGCGTGGGTTATGTGGCAGATCCTGGCACCCGAAAGGCAGCTGACAGTAACCTTCTCCTTGTTTAGTCTGGTGAGTGGGACATCAGTGTGCCTGACTATAGAGTCGCCTATGACTAGTGTGTTGGGTACGTTTTTTTTGCCTTATTGGCTGTGGTTGAGTGGCACACTGAGTCTGCGGGCTATGTATCATTTGGGTTGTGTTGGGGTGTGGAGGTTGCTTGCATTTCTGCTTTGGAGGTCTCTGTTGCTTGAACAGATTATTATTGAGAGCCTCCGCAAATGTTTTTGTGTTTCTATGTGTGGATTTTGGTGGTGTAGATTTAGTGAGACTGTGATGAGTGTGGTATAGTGCAAGTGTTTACCTTCTCCTCTTGACTGTCAAGTTCAGTCTTGATTGGAGAGAGCTTTACCTCCAGTTTGGCTAGATAAGTGCATCTCTCACAGGTTGTAGTGTTGGGTGGTAGGAGGAGAGGGTTGTCTGTGTACGAGGCAATTTCTACATTGCCCCAAGATGCCCAGATTCATCAGATAGACAGGAGGGAACACTGGGAGCTGACCCTTGGACATGCCTGAATAAAAACTATTTTCCTCTAGATAAGTGAGGAAAGTGAGTACAAGAGCTGTTTTTCTCTAAGCAAGTGAGGAAAGTAAGTACCAAAACTGTTTTCCTCTAGGTAATGAGGAAGGTTGAGTGCTGTAGTAATTAGTAGGTTATTTAGTGCTTACAAGTTCTGAACAAGTACTGATCACGAATAAGCAAATTCAAGTGCTAAAAGTAAGAATCTGTATCTGGACTAAACTAGTTACAGGAAAGGGGGAAACAAGTGCAAATGTGGGCTTTTAAATCAGAAAGTTGAGAGAGATGGAAAAACTGCCCAAACAGCCAATAACTACAATTTCTGGGCCAGAACCACTCGTTATGTGGTAGATAAGTTACATAGTGCTTACCACTCCCACTGATAAGCTAGAAGGCTTCCCTCCAACACAGAAAGCTTGGGGGATCAGAAGCTTACATACAGTTCTGGATACAGCAAATCTGAATCTGGACTACACAATTACAGGAAAGTTTTTTTTTTATACAGAAAAGTAGCTAAAACAGCAGTCAAAACAATTCAAATGCAGTGCAAGCTAGCACACTTGAGTATGTAGTAATGTTAGACCAAACAGTTTAAAAAAATGCAATTAAATTAAAAATGATTAAAAACAATGCAGAAGGAGTTTATTAGGTAGAATGAGGTAAAGAGATGGGACTGGGGGTGTGTCCCAGATCAAATCTACAGGGCAACTGGAAAAACCTCCAAATTTAAAAAACAACACAGGAATAGTGAGGGTGGGTATGGGAAAACCAACACCTTCAGCAGAGATCTGAAAAACTATACAGTGAAGCAAAAATAACAGTGCACAACTCTGAAGTCAGCCAGCAATTATATAAAATTAGTCTAACAACAATTACCAGTACACAACTCTGACGTGCCAGAAAAATATACTCAGCTCTGTATATCTCCAGATAGTTTGAAGAACACTCTTTCAGGATACAGGAAGGCTCCAGCAATGATATGCAGACTTTTTTACTAAGAGGGTATAGCTTTATGCAAGTAATCCTTGAGATGGTCAGATAACACACAGGATGTAAAACCAGTTATACCAACTTAAGACACAGAGAAATAGGGGGGGGGGAAACACCTTCAGCAGAGATCTGAAAAACTATACAGTGAAGCAAAAATAACAGTGCACAACTCTGAAGTCAGCCAACAATGATGTAAAATTAGTCAAACAACAATTACAAGTACACAACGCTGAAGTGCCAGAAAAATATACTCAGCTCTGTATATCTCCAGATAGTTTGAAGAACACTCTTTCAGGACACAGGAAGGCTCCAGCAATGATTTGCATATGAATTTAAGTATTCCACTGCAAAATTTATTTTCCATATAAAAAATGTTCACTTAACCATTCAATCCAAATATTTAAAGAATATTTTTTTTGTCCATCCCTTAACATTTTTATACATTTCATACCCTATCCCATCTGGTCCTGCTGTTGATTCTATGCTTACTTATCCTAATGCAACTCATTGGACATCCCTGTCTTACACCACTCTTCATATGTACTTCTTGACTTAACCAGCCATTTCCAATCCTTTATTTTCTTTTTCTGTTATATAATATAATCATTGTTATTCAGTACTATTGGTCCCCATTTGATTGTCTTCTATCTTCCTTTTACCATATGAATTTCAGTATTCCACTACTTAATTTTCTATACATAAAACCTTCACTTAACCATTCAATCCAAATATTTAAAAAATATTTTTTGTCAATCACTTAAAATTTGTTATACATTTCATACCCTATCCCATCTGATCCTGCTGTTGAATCTATGCTTATTTATCCTAATACTTTATCTTGCTCATTTAAAGAAATCTCCTTTTCCAACCCTTTCTTTTCTTTTTTTGTTTTTTTTTTTACTTTCCGTGGTTTTTCACTATCTTCTTTTTTCTTTAAACATTGCTTGCACATATTGAACTACACTCTTCATAATTTTTTCCTGAATTCTTTCTCTTTCTCCTTGTACATTTTTATTTCTCTCATTACACTACCATCTTCCTTTACTAATATGCTTAAGTAATACGTAAATTGATACTTCCCTTTTATCCTAGTAAAAATATCTTTGCTTATTTAACACTTCTTATATTTTTCTTGATTTATTTTATATAATTCTTATTTTCTGTCATTATGTTCTAAATCTTTCAATGTGTTCATTGTTACTTTATATTTATTTTCTGTACTTTTCTCACATTGTATTGCCACTGTAAAAACATTTTTTTATATTTTTTCCTTAAACATAATCCACCATTCAGACCCATTGTTATAAAATGTTCTAATAGTAATATGATCTTTCCATAAATGTATTACTAATCTCTTTCCTTCTTCATTCCATGCTTTCTCATTTATCCTGTTAATTCCTTTGCCTATTTTTATATATTCCTTGTTTTCCTTTATATCTAGCTATATTACAAGATTATCAGAGAATCTTGTTTCAATTACATCCCCTTCTCCTATAACTGAACCTTTTGACACAATAAAATAATCCATTTCAGATCTATACATACAATTTTTATAAGTCCACAAATTTTTGTCCCAGAGTTTTAACTTACCACATCTTATAGCATCTAACATTTTTCTTATATCATTTCCTTTCTTTTTACACTTGCCTCTTAAATCACAAATTATTTTATTATAGCATTTATATTTATCACTGCATAGACTAAAATCTGATAAAATAAGCTTTCCTTTTATTTACATTTTGGATAAATATACATTATAATTCTATTTACTTTTTCTTTCCATTTTACATCTACAATGGTTAATCTTCACATTTTTGCTAAAGTTGCATCTAATATCGTTACTATCTTTCTACAGAATACAGCTATTGCAGAACATCTTCCATTTCCCAAATTCCAGATTATTTTTCCTGCCCATACTTTCTCTGTAATATTTCTTCATTTGTTAAAAATCATTTGTTTTCTAATGTAGTTACATCTACGTCACATGTATTACGCCACTAAAAAGTCTCTATTCTGTACTATTCACATTTACAAAAAACACTCTAAAATTTTCATTTTTCCTTTTCTTTAGATTCATTGATTCATTCTAAGCCTAGCCACTTTACCTTCCAAAGGTGAGAATCAAACCCTGTACTTTGTATCTATTAGTATCTATTAGTCATACACCTTAACCATTATACCAACCCCTAATCATTGGCTGTATATATTCTTTTTTATTCATTTATTTTCTTTTTTCTGTTGTACTTATCCCTTTAAATTTTCTTTTTCTGTCTTTTACCACCTTACCAATAGAATTTTTTTTTCTTTTGCTTCCTCCTAATTTATGCATTCTTCAACAATTATTTCAGAACTTTCTTATATGTCATCTGTATTATTTTTTTCTCATCTAATTTTTTTTTCTATTTTTACTACTTCTATCATTTTAGATCTTTGTTAATTTTCTTTTCTTTTTTTCTTACTCTTTATTTTTTATTTTCATTTTTTGCAATCCATACAAAAATGTCAGTTTTTTTTACATTTATAACATTTCAATTCACATTTGTTTGCATCATGCCCCATTTTCCACAAATATAACATTTTCTTTTGACACAGTTGCTTATCAAATATCATTTTCCACAAAAAACATGTTTTGGGTTGTCCCCAGTATTTTGCGACACCCTATTCCCCTCCACATTTATCACGCTTGGTATATGTATAATATTTTCTCTTTCTATTTTTAATATAATATTACAATTCCAGCCACCAGACCATAAACCCCTTTTGTCCTAAACTTTTGCAATGCCCCATACTTCTTTACATAAAGTTTGCAAATGTCTTTTCAAAGTCTGTCTTTCTAACTCTGTTCGAAACTGCACATGAATTTTATTTTTTGTTAAATGCTTTTATTACATAAAGATTCCATGGGTTACAATCTTTGTTTTTTTCACGTTCTCCAAGAAAATTTTCCATTGAAAAACTGTCTCAAAATATAATGTCATAAAATGTCTCTTTGCTAATAAGAATAAGGGTTCTTACCCCGTGTGCGTTTACACCCAAAGGAACTATTAAATTGTCCCATACTTCATACTTGCCCATTTCTTTATCTTCTTAACTTCGAATCCTTATCATGTACATCAGTTTTTCATTTTCTTCTTCCTCCTTTTCTCTAACTCCCCTTCTGCTTTCTTTTGCTTTCTCTGCATATAATTTCTTTTCCATCTCACCACTATTTTTCAGAATTGTCTCTGCATTATCCTTTTGTACTTTTTCCATAATGTCCACCCAGGAAACATCTCCTTCATTTTCTGGCTCACTCTGTATCACCATTTCTTTAAGTAAATCATCCCGCAACCCTGCCAACTGGAGGGTTGCAATTATACATCCATCATTTGCTAACTCATCTCTATCAAACAGATTTCTTCAAAACATCTCCTCAGAATTCTGTTCACATTCTCCAGTCTTGATATTTGCTTTCTGCTTCATTTTTTTCACCTCTCCATCATCTCCTTCTCTGTCCATTTGCCTCCCTGTTTCTCTGGGCTGCCTCCATGCCTGGCCTGGAAACAGGAAGTGCTCATGCAAAATGGGTCACACTCACAACAATGACGAGTAGGGGAAGTCCCCCAATTCCCTTGTAATATAAATACCATCTTGGGTCTTCCTGAAAAGAGGCTACCAAAAAGGATAAATAAAGGTCAACAAAAAAGGATAAATATAAGATTTGTAAGAGTATACAAAGAGAAGATGACCTTAACAGAAATCAACAGTAAGAAATAACTTGTTTCCTGGCCTTAATGTTTAAAGTTGACAAAATGATTGTTCACAATCTACTGAAAAGACACATTTTTCAGAAGATATATGAATCACATCTGTTAATGATAAAATATAAAGAAAGAACAAGAGATACAATATATTGGCCAGGAGTGTTGACTCAAAATGATCACTTTCATAGTCACATGAACTGCACTTCATGATATACCAATAATTCAGAGGAAAAGATCATGGCATATCAGTACCAGGTTTTCCAGTAAGTCAGATGGGTACTCATTTGTTCTAGTTCAAGGAAGCTGTATAGCTCATATGTTTAGATTATGCAAAATTGTACTCTGAAATTATTAAACTAACAGACAAAGCAAGCACAAAGGTGATTAGTACTTTAAAGTCTATATTCATAAGACAGATGATTGCTGATGTTATCATGTCTGACAGTAGCCTGCAAAATAGGTTACTAAGTCAGGAGACATGAGTGTGAATTGATAGTCAGTCATGTAATATCCAGTGTATAGGACTGTGATGAAAATGGATTGATAAAGATAATTAACCCGGCAGTGAAATTGTGTGTGAAAGTGTAGTGGCAAATAGATATTTCTGTTTCTAGTTCAATTACCTGACGGTTTAACATTCATCAGCAATATTACATCAATCATTCTAGACTGGTTCAATCATTCTTTAGTTTATAATGTCTATAACACGTCATGTCAAAACCTTTCACTATCTTTTCATATAGGCCTTTCTCCTTTTGCATTTAATAAGGCATAAATAACTTATGATCTTTACTATTCTGTATTAGTAACAATAATTAGTCTTGATGATATCTCAGTGATGAGTTACTATCATAAGAGTAGAGCTTTCCTTTCCCCATGCTTTATGGTAACTTAAAATGTTAATGACACTTTTACACGAACTGTCAAAGAGGAGTATGTGGTATACACACTATTAATGATTTCTGCTGAATATTTACACCACTACATAAGTGTGGCTTAAAAATGTTCAGTTATTTGACAAAGTTGATGTTTTTACTAATACTTACTCTTGTGTATTTTTCAACACCAGCCATTTTATTACACCCACGTTTTAACATTGGTATTAACCCATACATTTAATTTATTTTTATTCTAGTTCATTGAAGTAACATAAAGTTTGTAATAATGATGATAGTTCTTATAGTTTGAACATTGTTCTGAAACAGCTGTGTAAGGAAATTATGTTACATTTTCCTTTTTTTAAATATAGAAGTTGATTCTGCCCAGCACTATTTAAATCATGTGCCTATTGTCATATACTGAAAGTCAGTACTAAATAATATGTGCTAACACACACTTATTTTCTATCCCAAATGTTTTATTAAACAACTTAAATAGGAATATACTTTAACAATTTCAGGCCAGTTCTTGTCATTAATGTGGTTTTATTTTGAGCTTTCTTTCTTACTAAATGATGGGCAAACTTAGTTTTACTAATTTGTGCAACAGAAATCCCACAACTCAGTATCAAAGATGTCAAATATTGTCATTGTGCTTAGCAGTTATGGCTTGCTATGAATAGATGGCAGATGATTAGAATAAAAATTTCACTTCATTTTAAATAGTTTGGTTATAATAGTTTAATAATTGGGTTTAGTTTAGTTAGCCTTACTGGAGTGTATATTGCTGTCACTCATTGGCTGACAGGCAAAGAGTTAAATAGGAACAAATATATGGAATGGTAATATCTTAGCTTTTTCACTGTACTACTTTACTGTCTATGAGAATAGATAAACTATACTGGTGTTTCAGAGCATGAACAATTTTATGAAAGAACTCTCAACATTTCCAAACAGGTAATGTCCTATGCTGCCAATATTTATGTTTTTATATTCATAATCCAAAATTCTGTTTAGAATTTAAATTGATATGTTTTTGAAAAATTCCTCCTGGAACATTAACAGAATCCAAAAACCCAAGAAAAAAAAACAATTCTCACATTTATTATGCAATGCAACATTGATGTGCAAATATGTTTTATTCAGCAATCATGCATGATTAACTCTTATTTAGAGTGACCCAAAAAAGGAAAGATTCCATACTTATTTCTGGCATGCTGAAGCACCTCTTTGTATGGTATAGCTTATTATAATTAAAAGTAACTGTAATAGTCAAACAATTAAAACTATTCAGAACCCAGATGGGAGATTTAGATGAACAGAATGTAAATGGCTAAACTTTATTAAATCTTTAGTGATTATTTCATTATATGTAAAAATAAGTTCAGTTTCTTTGGGATAGCACCTATCACAATTTGAATCACCTTTTTGCTACAGAAGACAATTGTATCCTGACACCAGTCTTGTGTGAAGATAAATTATTTTCCAGAATATCTTTGTATAATAAAGAATTCTAGTTACTACAAGATATCATGGTGGCTTACAAAGCTATCATAGTGGCTTATGGTTTACAGAGCCAATATAAAGTAAAATTATTCAACAGAACAGGCTATAGATTCTTTTTCAGCCTCTCACAAATCATGACCTAGATTAGGCTGTTTTTTTTTTTAAATTTCCAAGTCACTAGCACATTCATATATTTATAGATGACGTATAGATCTTTTTCTTATCAGTCACAAATCTTTTTTATATGGATTCTTGATGACACCACAAAGTAAAAACTGAGATTAAATCCTAATTTACTTACCAATGATCAAAACAGTTGAGATAGAATGAATTGATTTTTCTTCATTACAGATAGACAGCTGTTTGTCATTTGGTGTTAGTTGGGCAGCATTAAAATTAAATTAAGGGTAACTCAAGCTTAGTTTCATACTTAAAAAAACAGGGCCAAGCAAATATAATTTTGCCTCCCCTTACAGATATATCCATTCCTGCCATCCCAGGGCCTTCATCCATCACCAGGCCTACCTGATCATCCTTCCTGCACCAGACTTTTCTTTGACTGAGCTGTAGCCAGAGTATATCTTAATAGCATCTTGAAGAGATGTATTGGCAACTGGTTGTACTGGTGAGAGGCGGTTATGTTATGACCTAATCTTATTTCCCCACCCTTCCCTTGCATTTGTCAACATACATTTGAAGGTTAATCCCCTTTGTGGACCATGCTCCACCTCAGGGAGCATTTTTGTCAAATCCCCTCCTTCCTAGGATAGACATCCCAACCCTCCCTGCCAACCTTCAATGGAACCTGGGTCATTTGGGATACAATTAAGGATTTATCCATGTTTGCCACAGCATTGGCTTGATAAACAGCGGTTCTTGAGCAGCAAATATGAGACATAGATGAGAAACTGCAAACCTCAAGCAGTACTGAAAAAAAAAATTTAAACATGCACAACAGTGACTTAAATACTTTGTGCATCTAATTATATGATTGCTAAATATTCAGAATAAGTGCATATATACTTGAAACTTTCAGTCTGTATTTTTAAGCATAATGTTCTAAATAATTATATTCAAACAATAAACATGGAACTATCTGTACTAGCTTCCTAATACACTTAAACAATTTTACTCAACCTTCCTTGATGTTTACTATATAACAAACTCATGGTAAGCCACAGAAAATGTAAATCAATGCCTTATCTCTTTTAGACCCTGATCTCTTTCAAGGATCTCCTAAATAGTCTTGACAAATCCTTTCTAAACTCAGAAGTAGAAGAAACAATCAGCAAACTAAAATTAGGAAATGCTCTGGGGCCTAACATCTATAATCTTAACTTCTACAGGAAACTTAAACATTTCTTTACTCCAGTATTGGTATAATATATAATCATATTTGCAACACTGGCAATAAAGATTGTGATCTTAATCACTCCAAACTCATTTTTATATTTAAGCCCCAAAACAGAGCCTTCATTAATTAAAAAGCAACTTCCCAATTTCATTAATACACTGACATAAAAATCACAACTATGACTATGACAAAGAGAATAAGACCATTCACAAACTTTTTATTTCAGATGTTCATGGAAGGGAGGAAGGCAAATTCTATATAACAATTTAATGGTAGAAGTAAGTACATACCACAGTCACTTTAATTACATTGGTTTAGTTGTAGTCATGCTCAATGCAAATAAGTAATTTGAAAGGGTAAATAAATGAAATCTTAGTTAAATGTAACTTCCCATCTTCATTTTGCAGTATCTTTTATGGCTACCTATTGAAATAGAAAAAGATTGAAAATACAGTCTGAACTTTTGAGTGGGAGGGGTTTGATTCTCACATGGAGTAATTGGCTAGGCATAAAATGACCCACAGAAGCAGTTAGCCTAGTAATAATCTATCATCCTATGAACTGTACCACCTCAGAGATCCCCATACCTTGAAGAAAAGGGAATATTCTGAGAAATGACAATTTGAGACATAATATATAAGTCCAGATTTTCAGCTATTCGGTCTTCACTTTATGGAACTTGGAATTCCAGTCTCAATATTTCAAATGGTTACCTCTCAGACTCTTTTTAAATATATCATCTATCACTTTGTCAGTAAATGATCTTACTGCACCCACCATTAAATTACTTACTGGTACCAGACGAGACTGTCCACTGTCACTCTACCTTTTCATTTTTTCCCTTGAAAAATTTCTCAGTCAAATTACACCATACACTTTATTAACTGGCATCAAGTGCACAAGTTAATACATTAAAATTACATCATTTTTAAAAAGACTCCTTTCTTAAATTTTGACAATAATAAATGAAAACAAAAAATATTAAAATATAGCAACTATATAACTATTTACAGTAACAAAATTATTTTCACAAACAAGTGGAATAATGGAGAAGCAAAACTTTTGTAAATTTAGTTAAAATATTTCTAGTGTAGTCTATCCCTTCTCTGTGAGCGATAGGGGTAAACAATGACTTAATGTCAATGTTTTTTATTTTCACCATAGGGTGTTGGTATTTGTTAGTTAACTATTTACACTAGTCCATAACAATAGTTTCCTTATAAATAATCAAACCATTAATACTTTTCAAGTAAGTCACTTAATTTTTCCAAGATATAAATTGATGTGTGACATTGGGAGTTCTCATCTTAATAGTTGACAGTTCTTTTTTACATATAATTTTAGATAAATATATGAATTTTATAAATGATGGGCTAGTTTTACTTTTCCAATTTTTTGTGATAACTTTCTTTGTTATAGCTAAAATCGACTACAGAAGATTCACTTGTGATGTAAGAATAAAATCGGGAATTGGAGCATTAAATAAAATTTAAAAAAATAGTAATTATACATTTGTCCAACCAAAATGTTTGAGTGAAATCTTTAAATTCTGTACAAAAAGAAGATATTATTTTGCACTCTAACACCATATTTTATTTATTTATTTATTTATTTATTTATTTACATTTGTTGACCAGGAAAATCTGACTGGACACAGGTCCTTTTTCAGTGGAGGCCCGGGGAAAAAAGCTACACAATAAAGAACATTTAATTGCAAGATAACAAGAAGTATAGGTAGGATTTTTTGTTTAACAATAGCAGTACAACAAACATAGTTCAAAATGAATAATATATTTAGGTGAAGGACAATTGAGTATGTACTACACACATATAGGTTTACAAGTAATGTAGTTGGCTGTAACCACAGATAGTTAGGGTGGAAGATAGGTTTATGGTAGTTGGAGTAGAGATATTACAGGGGCATGACCAGTGCTCTTTTAGATGAGATTTTAGAACAGCTTTGAAGTTAGTACATGATGATACAGAGATTATAGTATGAGGGAGGGTATTCCATAATTTTGCTATGGAGTAGGAGAAGAGTGCTTCTCCAGCAGAGTTCCTGGTTCTAGTTACCTGTAATTGATTTTTGTTGCTGGAGCGTAGTGGTCTGGTGGTATGATAGGGCTGGACTAGATTTTGGAGGGATAGGACTTTTAGAGGATGATTTACTAATTTGTCAATGAGTGAGAGTTGGTACCATTGAAGGAGGTGAGGGAGTTCTAGCCAGCCAAGTTCAGTAAGTGAGGTGCAGTGGTGGCTATGGTAGGCTGCACCAGTGGCAAACCTTGCTATTTTGTTGTAGCAAATCTCAAACTTACTTAATTCACTTTGCCTTAGGTTAGTAAATATTAGATAGGCATAGAGTAGAGTGGAGATTAGGTGGGTATTTGCAACTGAAATCCTGGCTGTTTTGGTGAGGAATTGCTTATTTCTGTATAAAGGTCCTAGTCTTTTGTGTACTTTTTATGGTTAATAAATTTGTGCATGTCATACTTGACGTTATTGTCAGTCTCAACTCCAAGTAGTTTGGTGTGGTCTGTTGGGGGGGATAATGGTGTTATCATTGGTTGTAATATTAAATAGGGGAGTGTTTTGATTGTGTGGGTTGGAAGATGAGGAGTTTTGTTTTGTTTGGATTAAGTATTAACTGTGCATCAGAAAGCCAACTTTCAACTGAGGAAAAGGCTTCCTGTGTGGTCTTTTGAAGTTCAGGAAGGGAGTGGGCTGAGCAGATGGTGGTGGAATCATCTGCATACTGTATGAGAGTGGCCTGTTTGGTAGCAGATGCTAGATTATTTGTGAATATGGAGAAGAGTAAGGGTCCAAGGATGGATCCCTGAGGAACCCCAATTGAGACAGGACATTGGAGGGATATATCATTATGCCAAACAACGGATTGCTGGCGACCAGTCAGGTAGCTCTAGAACCAGTCTGTAATAGATTGAGAAAAGGATATATTATTGAGTACAGAGAGGAGTTGTTTATGTGAGACTTTGTCAAATGCTTTAGATAGGTCTAGGAAAGTTGCAGAGGAGAAATACCCATTGTTTTTATGTTGAAGGATTGTGTTAGTAAAAGCAAGTAAGGCAGTGGTCGTGCTGTGGTATGGCCAGAAACCATGTTGTGTGTTAGAAAGGAGGTTGTTAGTAAGGAGGTAGTTTATAACTTGAGAGTGAATGCCTCTCTCAGGTATTTTGGAGCGAAGAGAGAATTGCTATGGGCCAGTAGTTGGTGAGTTCTGTGGAGGGGCCACCTTTGTGGAGGGGAACGATGTGGGATATTTTCCATTGTGAAAGGTCATAGCATTCAGATAAGGATTGGTTGATCAGGATTGAGACTGGGTAGGCTAGGGCTTCAGCTGCAAATTAAGGTATTCACTTGGGAGGTTGTTGGCTGCTAGTTTTGTGGGCTTTAGTTTCGATAAGAGTTTTTTTATGTTGGAGGTAGGAATAGGAGAAAAAGAGAATGCAGTGGGCAGGTTACTAGATGTAGTTGGAGGGTGGAGGGGGGGGGGGTTATGTTGTCTTGCTAGTGATAGAGTGTTTTTTGTGAAGTGTGTATTGAAAGAGGTGGCAATGTTTTCAGAGGAGTTTGTTTTGTTTGCTGGAGAGGTTCCAACTTTTTTTGGGTGGAGGATGGAGTTGATAGTTGACCAGAATTGCTTGGGGTTGTATTGGGTGGAGTTCAGGGCAGACTGGTAATATAGGATTTTGTCCTGTTTTATTAGTTTTTTGACTCTGTTATGTAATTCATGGAATTTCTGTCTATCAGAGGGGTTTTTAGTTTTGCACCAGTGATTCCAGGCTCTATCTCGGATTGTCATTTCTGACCTAGTGGCTTTTTGTAGCCATGGGGAGGACTGGGCTTTAACACTAGTAAATTTTGTGGGTGCATGGGTGTTTAGGACTTCAAGGAAGGTGGTACTGAAAAATTGGACAGTGTCATCTAGGTTGAGGTATTTTAGTGGAGTCCAGTTGCAGTTTTTACGGGATGAGATGAAGCTGTCTAGGTTAAAGTTTACTTTATTACGTATTTGCCGATAGGTAATGGGTTTAGTCTGATATATGTGTTTTTGAGTAGGAATGTTGGGGTATGATCACTGAGGCTATCTGGTAGGCAGCCAGCTATGTATGATTGGGGGTTCTTGCTGATTAGTATCCAGTCAAGAGTAGTATGCTTGTTGGGATTTTTATTTATTCTGGTGGATGTCGGTGTGAGTTGGAAGAAACCATGGAGGTGGTGGGCTGGATGGTAGTTGGAACAGGATAGCCAGTCAATATTAAAATCACCTAAAATTATGGTTTCTTGTGGAAGGTGATGATTTACTCAGCTGAGGAGGTTTTCTAGTGGAGGGATATTGTGGCCATGCGGGAAGTAGCATCCTATTATGTTTATGGTTTTTTCTTGGTTTACTTTTAGGTTGGTATAGATTATTTCTTCTTTGTCAGTTTGAGGGGCTGATAAGTTTAGGATTTGAAAGTTTAGATACTGTTTATATATTACAGCTACACCACCCCTTTTTTGTGCAACTGATCTGCTCTTAGTATGTCATAACCTGAAGGGAGAATTTGCTCACTAATGTGAGGTTTGAGACAGGTTTCTGTCAGAATGATAATATCTGGGGAGTATAAGTCTATGTTAGTGTGGAGTTCATGGATCTTATTGGTTATACTTCTGATATTTAGGCTTAGGATAAGGAGGTCAGTTGGCTTCCTACTGGATGTAATTTGAGAGAAGGTGAGGTTGTTAAGCTGATTTTGAGTGGAGGAGTTGTGGGGGTCAGGGTTTGGGTGGATGTCACTGCTAAGGGAAAGTTTTGTTATGGCTGAGGACATTAGCTTTATTAATGAGAGGATTAGTTTAAGTTTGGGGTAGCTTTTTGATTGGGTGTAGTGGGTGATAGATAATGTGAGTGGAGTTTTAGTTTGTAAAGTTTTAGGGATGCTTTTTGTTTGTGTGGTGGAGGTGATAGATTATGTGGGTTGTACATTGGGATGTATTTTTTGTCTTAGGTGTATGAGTAGTGGGAGGGTGTGTCATGAATGATGGTGATTGTAGTTTGCAGTGGAAGTTGTTTGGTGGGAGAATAATGGTGTTTTGGTAAGATGTAATGTGTGCAAGAAGAGTGCAAGTAATGAGTATAGGGACAGTGTGTGGGTTCATGTTATTAGAGGTGGGAGGTTGGTTTTAGGTTGGAGGTGGGGTCAGAGTTAGTGCTATAGGTGTGATAGGTTGTGAGTATGATGGGAGGGAATTTTTGTTAGAATAAATGTGGGTGTACTGGGGGGGTGAGAATTGGTAGCAGGGAGGGGAGTGTAGCGAGCATAACAGGCAGAGACCCTATTTGTTGTTCTTATCAGGGTTGTGGGCTGGAAACAATCAGGCTAATAAGATAATCTGCACTGGTGGAAAGTCTGTTAGGTAACCCCGTTTTTACAGACTCGCTTCTGTTTACTGTATTTATTTTTATTGTAAATTAAATACTTGTTTTGCTTAAGTAGAGGCCAGATCAGGTAATTAGTTATGGAGGAGTAAGCTTTGTGTGTTACATGGGTTGCAATAACAGGGATGAGTAGAATACTGGGAGAGGGGAAAAAAAATGAAAGAAGACTATGCAGCTGTCCTTCTTGGTGAAGCACATCAAATGTACAGTTAATGCTTGGGCAGATAGGCAGAGACAGAGACAATAAAGTCAACCTATGGGCTGTTTCTTACTTTTAGGTCAAAATAGTAAATTATTCACGTACATAGGTTTCTGAGGCACTTTAGCCCAGTTAGTGCTTGAAAATATACCCGCGGTCCTTGGTGTACTGTCCCATGGTTAGAATTTGACTGCATGTTTTGAAGTAAGGCAAATAGAATCCCGCAGGGAGGTTTAGGAGAGGTCTGGTTACTGAAAGAGGAGAGAATTGTTATAGACAGCACATGCAGGAAGGTATGTGCCACATTAATTAACTTATGGTAGGTTGAGTATGTTTTTAAAAGACTTAGAGCAGCAGGCAGAGAGACAAAAAAGAACAGTTCTCATGAGCATTATTCACTGTATGCCCTGGTCATAGCAGATTAAGTAGCATTTTACAATATATTAAAAAGTATGCAGTAAAATAACACAGCTCTCATAGGCATGATTCAATTAGAAATAGAATAAAAAACACAAGGCAGCAAGCAGTAACAGAGTTCTCACAAGCATTAGGCAATTTAGCATGTAAATTGCCATTCAGAGTTCACAATATTTGTCAGGCATATCTACAACGTGGACTACCAGACTATGTATATCCAGTACCTTAAAAGTATACAACAATGCAATTATAATGCAGTAGAACTATGACTGGCATATCTACAATGTGGACTACCAGACTACATTTATCCAATACCTTAAAATTATACAACAATACAATTATAATGCAGTAGAACTACGATTTGATTAGAGCTAACTGTTTCAGGCTGTTAGATAAGGCCGCACCTGGCTGCAGCAATGTTACGTTAAAACCCTATCAGGTGAACAGATACATTTAGTCTAGTCAGTAAGGACTACCCGTTTCTGTTAATGCTTGTCAGTTTAAGGTAAAGTAGCCTCATTCCAGTAATACTGTTGCAACATACATATAAAAACATTTATCAAGCTCAATTCAGTTTGAAAAAGCAGAGTCCTTACTTTTAGAAGTGTCTTTCGCCAAGGAGGACGGTGTGGTTGCTACTGAGTTTTTAAAATGGCACCTAGGTTACTAATAACTTCTGGTGCTATTGAATAGGTTGCTAGTGAGGATGGGAGGGGTTAGAAGCGAGTATGCATTTCATTGGCCAGTTGTGCCAATTGTGCTAATTATGAATCCAATTGTTCAGTGTTTCATCACATTTCCAGCAATTAATAATTAATTTATATATTAATGCAAACTTATGAGGAGCTATAAAAGCTCTATGTGAATACTTCCAAGTGACTAGTTTCCAATAAAGTGATGATGTAGATTTACCTACTGATTTTAATAATAATGTTTTATTTACATCTGAAAAAATTTCATTATTACATTTTGTAGAATAATTCCAAAACGTCAGTTCAGAAAAAGTAAAATCTAGTCTAATAATTCTGTATATTCTAGATAAATATGACTTATTGATTATAAAATTACTATCAATATTTTATAAAAGTTCTACAATTTTTGGAACAGATTTCATAAGTGAATAAAACAAGTTTTATTTTATCATTTACAAATTCCTTATAGATTTGTAAACTCAACCAATTGCTTTTTCCTAAACTATATCTTGCTAGCAGATAATCTGCCAAATGTATTTTATTGCCATTTAGGAACTGATGTTAAAATATTAAACTACTATCTTTAAGGTCTAACATTTTACTCAAATTATATGTTTCTAAACATTAGTTTGTAAATGCTATAGGAAATAACAGAAATGTAAGATTTTTAGTCTTATAATTAGTATTCACATATGGCCATACCTCTCACCTTTACCGAATTCCTCGGCATTTACTGGGTTTGAGGGCAAAATAATGGGGGTGGCACAAATTCCCGAGTGGCCCCTTCAATTCCTGTTTTTTTTTTTCAAATGTTTTTAAAAGTTGAATTTGTTGCTGATGTCATCACATGCAGGGCATGCGGGATGATGTCAGATTTGTGAGGCAGACTGCTAGTCTGTCAGAAACTTGGATGAGGGCTTGGAGTCTGTGCGTGTACGTTTTTACTATGTACATTCATGTTGTGTATTTAGGGCAGCAGCGACCAACCAGCAGAGAAGCTGTAACATTTACTTCGTTTTAAGATTTTTAAGTTAACTTAATCTGCCAGCCAAGTACAAGAAGAAACAAATACTTTACTTTCTGCAGTGCAGTGCAGCAGAGCAGAGTCCAGTCTACCCAACAGGAATACCAGACCCAGGATCATTATGAGAAAATCCTCGACCTTCTCCGGCTTCAGGTAAAAGAAAAAAAACATGTATTGTGTATGCTCGGGCTCCAAGTAAGTGAAAAATAATAAAAAAAATAAATGGGCCTTATTTATTGCCTTCATTTGCCTAATAGAAACTAACTGTGTTTGTGACTGTCTGAGTCTGACTGCCAAATTGCTGATGCATTTACTATGACTGCAAAAAATTTTGACTGCAAAAAATTTCAACTTGCAGTTGCAAACTAAGTAACGCATTTTAGCCAGGCCAGCCATCAGTTCGCACTTCACACTGGGGTGGGTGTGTGACCAGTGAAGGTACCACCACAACAACATCCCAGAAAGCTGTTGTCAGACCAGGTATTTGTCAGCAATGCAGAGTATTCATATAGGGTGAACACAGGGGTATAAAGTGGAGAACTGGGACATTTCAAACTAAAGGATGGAGCTTTATATGTTTTAACTTATTCACAATGCATAGCTATTATGTTCACTTTTTTTTAACCAAACTGCAGTTTCATTATCAACTGCTGGTGTGATATGCAGGTATATGTTAGCAAAGCAGTTAAAAAATTTGTTGTTCATTTTCATTGGGCATGCGCATTACCATTCATAGCAGTACAATTTTTTTGGGTTCATATTAGAAGCTGGAAGGTCCTGTTCGGCGAATACGAAAAAGAGTAACACGTTTTGCGCGAACAACGAAAACAGCGAACATTCAAAACCGGGAAATTCGAAATATCGATTTGTCATACTTGGCCCATCTGCGGTATAGCTCCGTAAGGTAAGTGTGCGATAGTTACGGACCTTAGGGTTAGGGTGCGGGTTAAGGTAAGTGCATAGATAGGTAATGTATGTAAGGTTTAATGTAGGGTTAGAAGTAAGGTTTTGTTAAGTGTATGTGTGTGGATTATTTATTTTGTTTGGGTATATCTCTATAGGGTAAGTGTGCGATAGTTACGGACTTTAGGGTTAGGGTGCGGGTTAAGGTAAGTGCATAGATACAGTGTATGTATGTGGTTTATTTATTTTGTTTGGGTAGGTAGTATGTCGTGGGCGGTGGGGTTGGCCATATATGACAAGTCATGATTTTAAATTTTGCAGTTTACGGCATTCGGTGTATTTGCCGTTCAGTAAATATGTGTCGCTCTTTTCGTATTCGATGAACAGGACCTTCGAGCTTATAATATGAACCCGATTTTTTTTACTTGAATTTTTAATAAAGCCTTTCTGATTTTTTTTTAATAAGTGTTTAATTTAGCCATGGTTCTGAGTTACCTTTTGTTTTTATTGGCTTGATGTTTTGGGATGTGGTGATTTACTGCATGCAGCATGTTTGTTTCTCTATTCACATTATTTTGGTGGTGGGGATGGTGCAAATGATGTTTGTACCACCCCTTCTTTTAATACTGTTTTTGCCAAATGCATGTAAGAGATCAAACACCTATTTTAAGAGATCACTTCAATGAACCACAATTAAAGCAAATATATAGTAATATGCAGACTTCACACATGATTTAG
Organism: Protopterus annectens; assembly: GCF_019279795.1. NCBI lineage: Eukaryota > Metazoa > Chordata > Ceratodontiformes > Protopteridae > Protopterus > Protopterus annectens. Next base: position 350,067,233 of record NC_056740.1, read on the forward strand.
CAGGCCAGATACACTCACTGTTTTGTACATTTTTGTATCTGGCTCTTGACGTGGATTGGGGAAGGTAAAATAGTTGGTTTTGTGTTTGGAAGCATATCTGTTTACATCTTATGCTGTCTGGAGTATTTCTATGATGTTATGTTATAGGATATTAGGCTGTGCTTCTTATATGAAACTAAGTCTTGAGTTTATTTATTTTTTTTCTGCAGGATAGTTGGATTAATTCAGATGGAACACTGGTAGCTAATCTTCTAGTTTGATTGTGATATTTTAGAATTAAGCAGATTTTGAAGCTTATTCTGCATTACCCATTCTTAATATAATAACATTTTGTGTGCACTTGGTATTGGTCATTGCCTACCATGTGATGTTATTGGCATTTCTTATTAGCTTGCCAAAATATGCAGATAATCATGATACTGACCAGTCTACTGTTAAGTGTTTTCCAGTATATTGGTTTGCTAGGCATAAAGTGAAAGATGTGTGACATAAATGTTTTGGGATACCATGTAATTGATCACAGTGGTAAAAACTGCACTGTATAAATAAAATGTTTGCATGTAAACTGAAGGAAGCCTGTATTTTTGTTGTTAAAGTAAGAATTTATTTTTCTCTGAGATTTATATTGATGAAGTCAAATAACATTTTTAAAATGTTACCAGTGATTTTGTGTTAATCAGTAATCCAGAAAGTTATCTTAAATTAAATACTGGTTTGTCCACTTTATTGGTGTGAGGTAAAATACCTGATTAATTGAAATTAATTTTGTTAATGCACAGACAGTTCATTATGGTTAAGCTTTGCAGATGTTTGATAGATCACTTGCTATGTGTAGCAGTGTCTCTGGTTACTTCACTTATGATTTGAGCCATGGATTTTAAGTCTTTGCCTTACATGCGGCAGATTTCCATTTTGCCTAGCCCCTTATTTAATTACAGAGTCTTACAGTGTACTGCTGTAACTGATTAAAGGACTTGTTCAGTGACCTCATTTAAAATGAGCTGGGATTATTAGACTAAGAATGTATTGCACTGAAAATCATATGTGTTTGTGTTTTGGTTCATAAGAGTAATGATGCAGGCTAACATGCATAGACTTGTGATTTGTAGATGGTTGAGGGATGTGTTGTATGACACAAGGCAAAGTTAGCTACCTTTACCTGTCTTATAAGCACAGCCGTATTACAGCGATTTGCATGTGCATCATTACATTTTAGTACACAAGCACTGTTACTTATGTACGTGGGTTTACTGGGGGTATTTTTCTGAATTATATAGTCTTTCTACAGCCGTATTACAGTGATTTGCATGTGTATCATCACATTTTAGTACATAGGCACTGTTAGTTATGTATGTGGGTTTAGTGGGGGTATTTCTCTGAATTATATAGTCTTTCTTTTTTAGCATCATTAACATTTTCAAATTCAGTTTTATCTAGGTACCTATAAGCTAAGCGTTAGTACAAAGGATAAAACAAGTCCAAATGTTAATATAAGTAAAACAGTATTGCATTGGTTATGTTTTGTGTTATTTAATATTATGTATGTATGTAGCAGCAGTTTATATTTATAAAAGAAAATTGTATTTTACTTTTTTATACAAGTTCAAAGTTTGATACAATTTCAAAAGTTAATATAAATAAAAACACTACTGTACTGGTTATATTTTGTTTAATATTTTGTCTGTTCTTCAATTTGTGGTTGCATGTTCGTCTCCCACAATTCCATCGGGATGGGCAGGGTTACATAATTAGAAACTCCTAATTTTTGCAAGAAAAACAAGTTGAGATTTAATGTTCAGTTTCTTTAGACTTTTTATAAATGGGTTACAAGCCTTTCTTTTAGTTATAATCGATGAAGAATAGTCATTTTCAAATCTAATGGTATTTTCACTTATTTTTATAGGAGAATTTGTCCATGCTATCTTCAAAAAAACAGATCCTTATCCTGACTGGAAATAAGTCTAATAATTACTGACCTTGGAGATGTTGTATTGTTTTTAAAGAAATGTTTAAAAGGGATCTATGAGCTCTATCAATACCAAAGAGAAAGCTTCAGGTAAGTTCAAAGTCTTAGGCAAACATTTATTTATTATTTATTGACATTTATTGACTGGGAAAGTCCATTGGGTCGAAAACACATTTTCAGTGGAGGCCCAGGGAGAAAAGCTCCGACAAATATATAAATGTGAGAATTAGTTCAACATGGTTTTCATTTTCTGCCATTCTCCCATCTAACTCATTAACTGCTTCTTCAGTTGTTGAAATCTGTAATGATTGTTAACATCATTTACTATGTCCATTTGCTACTTACATTTTTTATTTTATATTAGCCATTTTATCTCCAGTTTATCCATTTTTAACAAAAGATCCTGAATGCTGCTTAAAACAGACTGCAATTTTTTCTTCATTTTATTTTCCCAGGAACTTCCTTTAGAGTGGCTCATTTTAACAAAGAAACTAGACATTTTTCTAATAGGAAAATGTTACAGAAAAATCACAAATGTAATTTTTGTAAAAATACTGAAATATTATAACTATCAGTCATAAAAGACTATTAACTGAATTTTAGATATAACATTCTGTCAGAATGTTTGAAAAGAAGTGTAGCAAAATTTAAATGCTGCTAATTGCTCACTATCTTGGCCACACCCCATCAAAATTACATAATTTTATGATGATATTTTGATATGCTTTCAATATACTAAAAATGCATATTAAGTATCTATTAGATTTAACATAAGATTATAATAAGGTGCATAATAATAATAAACACCTGATTGCAGTTTTTGTGAGGACCTCTGATAAAATACTATTATGGGTTAACTTGCAGCGGTTATGGTTATCAGTGCATAGCTTCATCCTTTATCATTGCATTTTCATGTACAGTCATCTTCTGCTTTTGCTTGGCTATCCCAGTCATCAAACACCTAGTTGAAGATACCAGAAAATGTATTATGAAATTGGGTGCAGAAATAGAATTCTCTCTATGCCAGCCTCTTAATGATAACCCAAATATTACAATTAAAAATATACCTTTAGTGCATTCTAACTTTACATTCCTACAGGGCAGATTCCTACTGTACACTTTAAGAAATTATATACTGACTTCAACTTCAGATCTCATGAGTAAGTGGATATTAAAATCCCATTACTTCCCCTTCCTTAAAACTACTTTGTATAGGTGTTGCAGAATTAATTTCTGTAATTTCCATAAATAAAGAGAATATGAAAATAGTTTCAGCCTGGCTTTTTCAAGATGCACACTCTCACTATACTTCAGCTGCACTCTTGCTGTACTTCAGCTGCACTCTCACTGTACTTCAGCTGCACTCTCTCTGTACTTCAGCTGCACTCTCACTGTACTTCAGCTGCACTCTCACTGTACTTCAGCTGCACTCTCACTGTACTTTAGCTGTTTATGTTCTATTTCCCTAAGACACATATTGAGATGCTGGAATAGTGAGACTGAACATGCAGAAATGCAGAGTTACGTATACTAAGTTTAAGACTGTTGCATCTTAGACTATTCCCTTTCCTATGAGGTATGATGATCACATAGTTGATATGTGCATAAGTAATGAGGCTGTTGGAGTGATACAGCCCCCGCAATGGGGGATGCAAAGGGCGTGCCCCTGCTAAAAACAACTTTAAAGGAGAACAGCACTGTTAAAATTCATTGTTCTGCTGTAGTTTCATAGCTTTTTTCTGTAATTGTAGAAGCCACAATCATGAGTTTCAGAATTACACTAGTGAGCTGGTTAATCTGTCAGCTATACTTTCAAAGGTAGATGGCTAAATTCTATTTTGTCATTCAGACTACCTTCCTAGTGCTAACTTTTGAACCTATGAACACATGATCTTACATAATGTATATATTATACATCATAAATTAACCTCTTTTGGTATCCCTACTCCTCCAACTTTGAACGTCAGTTCTAATAAAATAGTGGGCACTCTTCGCATGTCTTGGCAATGTCCCAGTTTACAGTCTATCAGGTCCTTAATGTGTCCCAACCTTAAGAACAAAGGCTTTCTAACTCAAAGATGGAAATTATTCAGCTTCATTCTTAATATATCCATATCAAATATTGGAATAAATATAAATATCCTGATTTTTATTATGTTGGTATGGCCAAATTTTACATTGTTTTACCACTGAGATAACAAATAAGCAATATCAGTTAATTCATGGAAGAACTTTATAAAGAAATTATGAGTACCTGAATTTTCCCATTCAGATTTGTAGCTATGATGATGAACTGTCCCAAATTATAGTCAGATATTTGCTGCGTATGTGAATTATTACAAGCAGCTTATTAACTTTTCACTGGTGAACCTGTTAATACTTTTTATGGTCATAGAACTATATAGTCATTGCAAGGCTGTACATAACCTCAGTTGATTGTTAAAGAAAAAGAGAAAGAGGGTAGTAGAAGAAGCCATGTGGATTATTATTATCTCAGTCTTTGTAAGGAAAAGTCTATCTCCAATTCAGTCATTATTGGGCAGAAGGTTGACAGACAAATTATCTACATTAGCTACGTTACTGAGTCTTGACAATCAATACTTAGTAAATAAAATGCTGGAGAGAAATTAGTAGAGACAAAGATATTACTATATTACAAACCACGTGAGACTATTGTGTGAAGTTAAAGCAGATGATAAAGCAGCTAAACCAGAATTTGGTTTTGCTGCTGGGGAACAGGAAAGACATATAAGTGAAATTTTAAGCATTGGTAAAAGGCTGATTTACTGAAATCCCAGTAAAGTGAGCAACCAGTGAGCCTTCCCCCCTCTCCCCAAAAGGAGAGATATCTATTCACGGTCCGGCGGAGTGTGGTAAGGGCGGTGCCTGGTCCCACCCTGTACACAGACCCTGAAATTAGGCCCATTAGCTTCAAAGCCACCCATGGAGGATCATAATGGAACTCATAAATAGGAACCATAATGGAGAGCATAGGGAAGGATTGGATCCAACCCCACATATAAAACTCTTTAGCAAAGGATCCCAATTCTGTTGACTTTTTGATGGCTGACTTTTCCGGTGCTGAAATTGAATTTTTTTGAGAGACCAAAGGCCAAGGCCCTGACCTACATAAGCCTGGCCTCGATCACCCGAAGGCACATACAAACACATTACATCACCCAGGTATCTAAAGTGAAAAACTCATCAGCTTGAATGTAAACCCATACATCACAAGATGGGTTGCAAACTGGCTAGTGACTCAGTTGTCATCACCTAGAGTTGCCCACAGGCCTGTCACAAGTGAGCTCTCACAGGGGTCACAGTCCTTCAGTCCTGGGTCCACAAGCCTCTACTTTTCTACTTTGGCAAGCAAAAGTACAAAGATGAGGTTATGGCTGACAGAGCTAAGATGACTGCAAACAAGCTATAGTCACAATAAAACATGGACAGAGACAGATCACAACAGATCCTCCAACAGATATCTACAGAAACAGATAACTGGTGCAGAGCCACCAAAAAAAAATAAAAATTAAAATACAAAAAAAAATACCATATGGTTACAAACTCCACCCAGGGTTACCATAGAGCACAGAAAGAAATTGGGCAGGGGGGGACAGTTGACTATAGTAGGACTTTTGACAACAGCTGACTTAAGGAAGTCCTTCTAAACCTTCTAGAAAATGAAATAACCTGATCCACCAGAGATCAGAAGGGATTCACATCAGAGATCAAGGAGGTCTATCGCCCTGTACGTCATCCCATTAGACCCTGGGATTATGTACATGCCCCACTGGAATGTATCTGGCCAGACATCTGCGGCTTCCTCACCCCCCCCAAAAACCACCAAAAAAAATAATAAAAAACAAAAAAATATGTCTTATGCTGCCCGACTGAAAGAACTCCAAGCTCTCTCAGTCTCTCTCGCTTTGCTCGCTGCTCTGAAGGCCATATCAATAAGACCCCAGAGCGTCAAACCCAGATTTGATGAACATACAAAAAAAAAAGATCCTGATCCTCAGAGACAAGGGCTAACAACCCTTTATACAGATTATAAATAATAAAATAGGGAGGAGGGACATTCATCATCCAGAGACTCCCTATGCTGTGGAACAAAATCCTGGTACATGTGAGGCAGAGCACCTCGGCTGGCTTGTCTAAAGAGGAATCTTGACCAATGGATGGAGATGATAGATATATACCCCAGGGATTACTTCAGTGCTCACGCTTGATAGAGGCACAGAAAAAAATAGGCATTTTTTTTTTTTCACTAAAGGTGGCGAAAAGTTATAACTAACTATGAGAGCTTATTATAAAAATGCCCTTGGGCAGATAGCCTAGTATGAACCTATGAACCTATGAACCTATGAACCTATGAACCAGAAGTGTCATAGCCAGTACTGTTGAAAAAGCAGGGACTGTGAGCAATTTGATTGTCAAGAGCTGGAGAGGGATACTCCACTGTTTGTATTTTCAAGTAAATATGTAATGCAACAGGAACTGTACCAAAAGGATGATTAGATGTCCAGAGACAGTGGTCCTCTTCAATTCCTTAAAGCTTAAAAACATTAAAAAAAATCAGATATGGACAGTTTAAGAGCTTATCTGAAAAGTTGCATTTACTAAAATATCTTTAAACTGTGCAGAATATTTAATATTAATGTAAAAGGGAGTCGAGATGAATGTAAATAGAGTTATGTAGCATGTTGCATGCTTAGTCATCAAATGCATATACAACAGCTATATTGTATAACTAAAAAGGAGAGATATAATATTAAAGATATAACTTTGAATGCTAATGGCATACCTTGTCACAGGAAGATGCTGTCATGTGGTACATCTTTCACAGAATTTATTTTGAATAAAGTCGTCGACTAGTCATATTTCTACAGTGTCTATGATCCTTATTAACCGTTCTCACAGTCCTGCATATGTCATAATAGGAGCAGTTTTATTTGTCCACTAACTTCCTCGATTGCCAAGCTCCTTACTATATTTGAAACTGAAATAAGCATCTTTATGAAGGGACCTTATTTTAGATGCAGTCATCATTATAGTCACTATGGTCACAAATTAAAGATCAAGATTGTAGCAGCATCTAGTTACAGACTGAAAACTAAAAAAACTGAAGACAAAGAACTTCACCTGCAATGCAAGGTTACTGTCATTGCAGTTATCCTATGGTCAGCAGCATCCTGATCCCCTCTATCTCTCCATGTGGAAAAGACCCCAAATAAATACACAGAATTACTGAGAAGAAGTTGGGCAATATCCTTTACCCCAATTAATTGACTGGTTTGTCAGAACCTCTCTAACACCATCTGAAATTATTCTACATGGACTTGTAAAATTCCTGCCACATTCAGGCCTTTGCTTTTGCAGCTGCCAGTTTCTGCTTCTAGGCCTGCCTATGCCTATTAGTCAAATTCAGAAACCATCCTCCACTAGTATGGCTCTGAAGTGTCTTTTTAAAATGTTGAGACATGAGAAATAAGACACTGGATGGAGATGAACTACTTCCTTTGGACACTGAGTGAGCTGGCATATGTGTGGGCGAACCCCTGATGAAAGAGTGTGGCTTTTCCTTGTGGACTACGATGATGTCAGAGAATTGCCAGACATCAGCTGTGGTAAGATGGTACACTAAAATGTTCGGGAAGGAGTCAAGTAAACACACAACAGTCAGCTTTGTCTCCATCTTGCTGTGTTGGTGAATTTTTCTGAAAGCAGATTATCTGTCAGAAGATTAACAACCTGAATTTGTATATCAGAGGTGTTATCAGTCTAAACTAATTCAGATCTCTAATGAACTTACCATCAAATCTCACTGATGCATGTAGTACAGATAACATGCAGTAAGGTAGGCAGAACTCTATCCAGGAGAGTGTTGGAAATACAGAAGTCTATGACATTGATTATTTTATCTGTGATATGGATAGGAATTAGATACCAGATCTGCAGTAGAGTGGCAGTTACTGGAGAGTTGCTGAGCAAAAAAAAAAAAAAAAAAACAAGACTGAGGTTTAAATAAATTAAGTTCTTAGGACTTTGTATGTAAGTATGCATGTATGTATGGACACAGGCAGCATGTTCATCTTCCAGACCACTGCTTGTAAATGTTTATCTCAAGCAAATGTTTATATTTCCAAAGGTGCCAGAACTTGTAAGAAATTTGGGAAGCAAGACTAGGCGTAAAATGGTCCCAGTAGTCATTACCCTAGTATATAGCTATGAATCTGTGAACCTATGTATGTGTATATATATTGCAGTTATTCACATTTGTTGATATTGTAAATGCTTTTACTGCCTTTTTGGCATCTGTCACTCCTGAAAAGGGTTTTGGAGCAGTGTACTTATCCAGTTAACAAATCCCACTCACACACACACACACACACACACACACACACACACACACACACACACATATATATACATACACACATATACATAATATATATTTGTGGGTTGCTGTTATTGAAGTATTTCCATTTTCCATGCATACTAGAACTCTCTCAGTATATTAATTTCAAACCTATAAACATCCTGCTAGGTATCACACCTTAGTGTAGTTCTAAAATGGTACTGGGATTATTCTGTTTGATTGATATGCACCCTTCTTATGTGTGAGTTCTTTGTCGAAGACTAGTGTTGCCTTTAAATGAGATAAGAAAAGGGGAATGGAAGCATACACTAAATATACAAGCATGTAACTGAATATGGCTTGCTTGAAGCACTCTGCAAAGTTTTAGTGCTGCATGTGGCATGAGCATCACCCATGTATTATTTGACACAGCAGGTCATCTGAACTGGATAGAGTTTGCCCCTTGTATCCTTTTTGTACTGCTCTGAAATAAAGGTTTGAGGGGGTAGTTTCTTAAATACAAAATCATTGTTTTTTTTAAACAGCATACATTAAATAAAACAACTCTAAATTCAAATAGGAATCATTATCAGAATCAGTCTCTGTTTTATCCATAATCAACAGTAAAATGTCCAATACAAAAATGTTTTCCCATATATACAGCAGTCACAAGTTACTAATTCTAAACAGAAACTGTTCAGCAGCCATCTGAGAGTTATCATCCATGACAGTGCAATCTATTATTAACTGCACAGATGTTGTTATTTATTTATTAAATTTCTAACTAGGTGGTTACACTCATGTCACTTTGTTTGGTAAGACCTTGCAAACAAAACCTATGTGGCATTTTTCTGATTATGCATTATGCAACAGGAAGCTGATGGCATTGGCAGAAAGGACTTCAGTTTCACAGCTCAGCACTGTTATTTCTGTGCTGTATTGCTATAAACAGATCTACAGACGTTAAATAATGTAGAAGTCTATAAACAGTGCAACATGTAATATCTCTGCAATAAACACAGCGGATGCACTTATATGAAAGTCTCTTGTTGACTACTGTAGTAGGACTGCTATAACAATGTAAACATAGAAATAGTTACACCTGTGCCCCTTTATTTTTCAACACAAGTAGCAGACAAATTTAGACATGTCTCTCATATGTTTATAAACAGAAATTTGTTTCTATTTTGTATTTTGGATGAGATGTTAAACCAAGTCCCCATCTGCTGAGTTAGTGATAACTCTGTGGCATTTAAAAGATCCCATGGCACTTATCAACAGGAACAGGGGAAGTTCCCTGATGCCAAGTCAAATTTTCCATAGGCAGTATAAACTCCTGAAAAGAGGCCATTGGCCTAGAGGGACTAACCCAGCCAGCAAAGTGTAAATACAATAAATACATAAATAGTTTGTATTCTTAAAAAAGCCAAGTACTGAATACAAATATACAATATTTTGTAGAATGTTCTTTTCTGTTCTTTCCTTCTGTATGGTATACGTTACTTCTGTGTGATTTTGGATTTATTTGTAGTGTCTCTTTATTTACATCCATTAGTGTTATTTGACTGACTTGTGTGTTATACACTCTGGGAAGGATTCAGAAACAATTACTGCATTTTTTTCTATGTGAAATTGCATGGTGAGCAGTGATGCACAGGGTAGGGCCAGTTCAGGGACATAGGTTACATGATGGCACCACCTCAGAAATAGTGCACTTAGCAGGATATGCAAAAACCCATATAATGACATGCAAATGAGAGTAATGGTGAATGTATATGAGGGCAAAGAATGTGGCAGTGCAATTCAGAAATGTATAATAAACTTGCATGATGAGATACGACAGAAAGAGAGTGTCTACACTGTCATTTCTTGGTGAACAGATACAGAGCCAATATTAAGCTTCTAGGAATTGCATTCTCATTAGCTTTTCAGCATCTGGAGTCCGTGGGTCTGTTCTTGCAGCAGGTGTCTCTGACAGTACACATTTTTAACCTCCATGATGCAGGCAGATCTGACTGTGCCTAACCTACCACCACTACCTCCATGGCAGATACATAGTGTAATTTTTATCATGTGTACAGAAACACCATATGGCAACCTGTAGACATGTACCTCCTTCACATGGAATCTATCCCCATAGACACTAAGGCACATATAACACTGGCAATCCTCACTATGGTATCTTCCGATAACCATCAGTGGATAAAGTGCTGTGTTATAGGTGTCTGCCTCATGCATACTATACTAGTTCCTGTGTCCTGCTACAGCATGTGATTCCCATGGACTGCAGAGGACAGAAACACCACTATGTAGGTGTTATAGGATATAGCCCATTTCCATAATGTCCTGGGGGGGCACTGACTACACCCACATCACCATCAAGGGTCAACCTAGTACACGTGGGCACCAGTACATCAACTGGAAGGGTTTCCACTCCATCAACTGCCAGGTTCATAGGTTCATAGGTACTTACTAGGGCATTGATCTGTGAAGACCTTAAGAAGCATAGCCTTACACCCCCAAGGTAGTTTTAGTCCTTAAATTATGCAATGCACAGGGTATTATCTACAATGTGCCTGTGTGCCACCCAGACATGCAATGCACAGGGTATTATCTACAATGTGCCTGTGGGCCACCCAGACAGTTCTCATTATTCACACACATATGGCACACATTCATCCTATGACATTGACTTTGTGCATGATGATTTTCCACAGAGGATCTTATTGATGATGCTGGATATGCTCTGGAGCCATGGCTAATGACATCTATACAAAGCTCACTGATCAAGGCTGAGTTGACATACAAGTACTCACAGCTTTATCGAGCATGTGTTCAGATTCTTGAAGGCCCACTTTCCCTACCTAGATTCCTTTGGTGGTGCACTGCAGAATGTTCTGGAGACATCAGCAAGATATACAACAACTGTAGCTCTGAAGCTATAAATGTATGATGCAAATTTATTTATTTGTCTTTTGTTGATCAGATTAGTTCCCACTAGGCTAGCAGCGTATTTTTAAGGGAGATCCAAGATGGTATTTATACTATTAGGTGAAATTTGGCCAGGGCATCAGGAAACTTCCCCTACTCTTTTCAATAAGTGCCATGCAATCTTTTATATTCACCTGAGTTACCACCAGCTCAAGCAGGTGGGGCCTCAGTTTAACTGTCACCGAGTAGAGGTAGTCAGAATACCCAAAATGTCCAGTGTGGTACTAAGGAACAAATGTACAGAAATATAATTAGAAAGAAAAACATCTCAACCGAATGAAAAGCAGAATTTTAGAAAAAAGTGTCGGTTCACTGCAAATTAAAATTATAAAATGCAGTGCATAGAAACTAGCACTAATGTTCTGTCAGTCTGTGCTTATCTGTTTTAGGATCTGGCTTTATTGAAGACAAGCAATGCTAAGCAAAGATTCTGTTGGTGGCTGTGCTGGGACCAGTGGCTGGACACCAATACTGGCACCCTGGAATGCATCCTCATCTTGCTAAGTCTCACAGATGTATGGTCTCACTCACTGGGCCAACAGTGGCTGGTTCCAGTCATAAGTTTGATCACAGAGGTGACTGACTTCTGGTTGGCTCACTGCTATGCAGCTTGGCAGGTGATCCTCACACAATGCTACTTCCCTTCATGGTTTTCCTCCTCCTTATGTATGAGTCCCCATGAAGTTTGTAGTCTAATTCTCCCTTCCCATCACCTAGCATGCTCCCTTTGTCTATCTGTGTCTCTCCCTTGCTGTCTCATTTTTGCCACCACCTCTCTTGTCTGTGTTGCCTTGTCTGCCCTGATATCCATAAACATTAAGGTGCCTACAAAATATCCCAACTACAAACTAAAACAATGATTAAAAAGGTGGGATATCAGTTGGGTATGACAACCCTGTGTTTCCAAAAGTCAAAGATTCCTCTTATGCTGTGCTGATGATGCCATAAGAAGACAGAAACATGCATGTCCACAGCTATAGGGGGTTGGCTTTATTGGCCTGAAATTGTCCATAAATAGACTTAAAAGGAAACGAAAAAGTCATGGTCATTCAGAATTGCCATTTAGCTGAAACACCTGATATCCTTAAAGGGTAATTTGCATATATCCCATGTTGCCTCTGATACAAGAGGTTTAAGGTATCACACAGTGGGAAGTCTAGCTTTGCTAGATTTTTCTTTTTTGTATTTTTTAACTAATTGGTTTTCCTGTGTGACCTTTTTTACTCATTGTTTTAATGATGGAATTCTGAGAAATAAATGACAGACCTTCTGTGAGACCAGTGGCATACCCTATGCTGGACATTTATTTTTTATTAGAAACAAGGGGGTACATGATACTACTGAATCATATGTGACTGATCTTAGATTCTGTGTAGATGACTTTATTAATTTGGAGAGCCATGTGATTCAGTAATCAGATGTAGAATTGTGTGGCATAAATAATGACTACACAAGAGGCAGGTAGTTGAGCAAATCAAACAAAACACTTGAAAAAGTTGTTGATCTGAGCCATGTGAGGAATGTAAAGGTAAAATTACCAATGGCTGGTGCTGAGGTATGCAAAACCGACATAGAAACAGAAAAGTAATGAGAAAAGAAAGTTGGAAAATTGTAAAAATAATAAAAATAAAAGCTTACTCCAGTGATGCAGAAGGATAAAGCACAGACTATTAACCAGGCAACCTGAGTTTAACTAAAAGCTTGATAGCCCAAGTCGGAAGTATGGAAACAGCCATCCTGAAAGAAAGAGTGGTGGTTCCCACCAGGTTTGTGTCATGACTCTAATGATAGGCCATGGCACAGAGTGGAGGCTTGTCATTATGCGGGTAGCTGTTGTCAGCAAAGACATCACAGTGGCAATTAAAACTGGTGATAGTATCCCCCAACTTGCATGTGCAGGCAAAAGGGCGTAGGTGGCCTTTGTGGTGATCTAAGTACCCACATCAGCATCAGGGGTTAGGGGGGCTCGGCCAAAATAAAGAAAAGATCTCATCACCAGGATGCCAGTCAGTCATATCGTAAATCACCCTCATGGTTTCCTGAATGATACCCCCCCACCCCGACTGGGTGGTGTCTACTAAAGGGAAAGCTTGATGATCAGCAGGCATGGGCAAGAAAACAATACAAATAATAAACAAATATATAAAATGATAGGACCACACATGGCAGCAAAACAGACACAAAAACATACCCAGTGCACAAGTTGTGGCAGTAAGCATGAAAAGAAGCAATGTAAAGCAAAGGTCAGGTAATAAGATGTAAGCATGTAAAGAAGCAATGTAAAGCAAAGGTCAGGTAATGAGATATGACCTGCAATGGGCCATTGTATAAACATGTATCTGAACAGGGAAAATCACAAAAACAGAAAATTGAAAGGTTAGAGATTGACCACGATGTGAACTCTGAAGTACTTATGAGTACTGTGTGAGTGACCTTTGTGAATACTGTGCAAAATAAACTGAGGCATAGGGAGTCATAGGCAAATAAAATGAGAGAAAGAAATCTGGCTCCAGAAGCTGTGCATAAATGGTGAATCAACTGTGTTTAAGTTTGATACTGGAACAAAGTAATGTAATATCTATGTCCTAATTTAGAAAAATGGCATTAAATTGCAACCCGAATGAGGGATTAAACTGAAGTTGGTGGACAAAGCTATCTGGACTGTGTTTCTAAAAATATATAGACAACTTTCTCAGCTGTTAGCTTTGCAAATCTCAGTTAAAGCAAGCCAGTGTACGTGGTAGATATGCATGTGTGTCTATGGGCGTGACTAAGAAAAATTGAGCTACACGAGTGGAAACATTTAAACAAGCAGTACAGCATGAATGTGCAAATTATTCCCTCACAGATTCAAAAAGACAGCCAGCAACGTTTGCATATTCATAGGGATACCTACTATAATTTGTATATTTGCAGAGGTAGTCAAAACACATGAGCAGACATCCAGTGTGGTGTTCAGGAAAAAGGTACAGAAACAGTATTAGGAAGAGAAAACATCTGAGATGATGAAAAGTAGAATTTTATATGGATGAATGTAAACAACATTTGATGAAACATCTGGAGATTCTGTTGGTCATATCACAAAATGTATTAACTCCTGAAAGACTCTTAAGAACTGAAGACAGTTGCCAGAGAAGATGCAGAAATGCGACTGTTAACAGAGGCCTTAATGTCAGGATGGCCAGAATGATTCAGCCATTCTAAACCTTCAGAGGGGAATCAATGTATATTTAATATCTGCTGTTTAAAGGTGAGAAAGCCATATTTTCATAGAAAATGAGAAACTAGTTCATAGGTAAAAAATAGGCAATCAGTCTGCACACTAGAACAAGACTACCCAATAGCCAGAGGTCAGAATCAAACCACATACCTTGTGTATATACCCTAACCAGTATGCTAAAACCATCGCTGGTTGCTTTTGAAAATCCATGAGTTTCATTTCAGAATATCTCAATATAAGGAAAGAGTGCAAGTTAGCATGTATTAGCTTAATATGACAACATAGATGGTGCTAATGGTATAAAACCATTCACTCTGTATCATGCTTTGAAATCAAAGTCAGGAAGAGGAAATTATAGTTCATATATTTGCAGCTTTACCTTGGATAAGTGAAAAACACTACAGCATCATCTGAGACAAGTGTGCTTAAATTCATGTTTGCTAGAAACATAATATCTTAGCAAGTAATGCCAGACAATAGTCCATAGTTTGCCAGCCTAGAATTACAAGATTCTTGAAAGCTTATGATTCTCAGCACATCACTTCAGGTTATGAAAAGTCAGCTTGGTAAGTGGAGCACATGATCTAGGGAGTGAAAATATGATGAAGTATGATCTATCATGCCAGACAGATATTCATCTTGGATAGTTATACTGCATAAGTATAACTTTTCTAATTGTAGGCCTATCACCTTCACTGTTGATGAGATGAAGGTTGTTGTGTCTTTCGGCTTTTCTCGATTAGGGGTCGCCACAGCGGAACTCCGGTCCGCTAATGATTGGCAGTAGATTTTTACGTGCCGAGTTGCCGGCCCTGATGCACAACCTTCAACGAAGGTACGCCCATTCATGCATGTCCCCACACAGAAGATGCTCTAGCTGAGAATCAAACAGAGATGAAGGTAAAGATCCAATTTGTCAACATAATTTGGCTTATTAGTATAAGAAAACAGAATGCAAAGCTTCAGAATTATTGACAAAAAGGAAGATGAAATGATAAAAGTGCTAGAGATTTATTTTATCTACAACAAGGGGAAGGAGTCAGAATGATTGTAAATAAGAATTCTGGGCAGATATTACATATCCAAGGAATCGTATTAGGTCATCAACGGGCTTCAAGATTTTACATTAAGCAAGGACAGATTGCCAGGCCTTCCTTCCGTATCAGACACACGCACATAGGTATTGACACCTCCCAACAATTTAGATGTCACCAGTTTACTTATCAAATGCTTCTAGAATGTGGGAAGAAGCTAGAGCACCCAGTGGAAACTCAGACAAACACAAGAAGAGCATGCAGACTCCACATACAAAACTCCCCAGCTGAGAATCAAACTGGATAATCTTTTACTATGGGATAACAATGCTATCCACTGCACTAAAAACAACTTCAGAAGTTATTGGGAATTCTACAAGCAGCGCAGTCAATGAATATTTGCTTCGAGTTCTGAAGCTATGGTCAATGACTCCTTGCCTACAACCAGTGGCTATACTTGTCAAAAACATTCATAGTCAGTGACTGTACTTAAAAGTTTATAGTTAATGCACACTCCATACAATGGGTTCTTTATGTTAGATACTGTCCCATGACTCATTAGCATAGTATAAAGCTAACTATGAATCAAATGAATAATGTGTACAATTATATACATATGTAGGCTGGGTTCCATGGATGAGAATTGTATAATTCCACATTGCTAATATTTCTTTTTCATAGACTGGCAGACATCTTAGAAGACATGAAATGGATTGTCTTTGAGTTTCTTTCACCCTTCACATGGCAGCTAATTAGCTCTGTGTTATATGCTACTTGTTTGTGAATCCCATCCCTGCCCATAGTCTAAGAGGTATATAGTCTTTCTTCTTGTAATAAAAAGCAGCTGATGTATACCTTTAAGAACTTGTGTTAAGTGGATATATGATAGTTTCATAGGTACTGTGACCATATGGATACAGGCACTTGTAAGGAAACCATTTGAGGTAGCAGCATGTTTGCCATGCTAAGGCTTTATGCTTCCTATGATGTGTCAACTGTTAATTTCTCTATCAGAACTTGATTCTGAAAGACCATTCAGGTGGGTTTATCATTACTTCTGCTTTGTGCTGACATAGAAGTAAGAATGTTAAGGAGGGGATTAAAATGAGCCCTAACAGGACTCAAGCCTTTAATACCTCTTTACTAACATGGTATTTACTCAAAAGGTGCAACTTTTTTACACAACTTGACTCCCTTCTCGTTCAGATAGTTACTAAGAAAGACACATCACTAAAGTCTGTTTACCGATTCAAAGTAATCTTGCCTGCATCCCATTTCATATTTTACTAGACTGCATAAAGGACCAGACCACCAGCTTGCATCACAAGGCATAGAAAGTTCTGAGAGAATGCTGCCAGCTGTTGATTTCTGACTCCTCAGGATTCTAGATACTACCACCTGTGATTCAGGACTTCTCAGAGTCCTTGGTATTGCAATTTGGAGAGGCATCTTATGAGAACATTAGTCACCCCATGATTGTCTGTTGACATCTTTGCATACTAAAGCACTTCCCCTTTGTCAACAATAAATACATGGATGGTAACATGGATTAAGCTCTAAAGAAATGAGGCAGCTGCTGAGACTTAGAGATGGCAGCCTAAAGAGTTAAACGGCTGAGGTGTACATCAGCCAAAGGGATAAATTTGTCTGCCTGTGTGACTTAATCAAAAAGTGGATTGCAAATGTAAAGGAATATATTTCAGGAACAGGCAAAATGCTGCCATGTCATGTAGCTTCTGGTTTGTGGTAAGTAATCTCTCAGGGAGAGGAAAGGAAGCTCCTCTGGTCGCATCTTGGATGAAACCGAAACATGTGACAATAAATGCTCATAGAATAAAATTGTACGTCTTCATTCACATGACAGTTTGTATGTAAATGCATTTCCTGGTAGTTTTTTCTGCAGCACAATCTTCTACTTTTCAAGCTACACCTGCATACAAGTCAGGATGTTTCTGGAGGCTGTATCACCTAGTCTGTCATGGTACTCACCATCTCCACCCCATTATCATCAAACTGGAAGCCCACCACTTATCCAAAGCGTCTGCCCTCATCATCATCAACCTCTTTTTCACTAAGGTCACTGTAACCGGGATATCATTTCACTACTCAGAGCAATGAAAGTCCTATCCACATCCCATTTCATTCTAATGTCCTTCCTTCTATCTCTTGCAAAGTTACTTGAAAAATAGTTGTTAAATGGCTGATGAATACATTAGTAAATTGTATTTATCTATTTATTTATGCTTTGTTGACTAGGTTAATTCTACTATTTTTTCAAGGGATACCTGTGGTGACATTCATGCTAACTATGGAAAATGTGGTCAGAGCAGCAGAAAACTTCCCTTACTATGTCACTAGGCAGTGTTGGAGACTACTTCCTGATGGATGTGGAAAAGGATGTACCTTAAATGGTGGAGGATGCAGTGTCTCACAAACTTGCTTTGGATCATGCTGTGTCTCTTACAACTGTTGCTTCTATTGGATTATCCGATGAAGAATTTGTAACAATGAAAATCTTATCCACATCCCATTTCATTCTAATGTCCTTCCTTCCATGCCTTGCATGAAAAAAATCCAATACTGTAGTTGGGGAAAATTCAGATGCCATTGTAGAGCAAAAATTTACACTTTCTGTTATTGATTCGTTTGCTTCAGGAAATTTTTCTGAGAAAAATGCAGGTGCAAGAGGAAATGCTAATATGAGCCATATATCTGCTAAAGACGTGTTACCTGCATCTCAGTGGCAGACCACTTTGCAGCTAAACCATGATGATGGGCAAATTATTATCCCAGGGATAAAAATTTCATAGGGGGATATTCCAGGGTGGCTCTTATCTTAAGAATGGCACCCCCTTTATCAGCCTGCTTGATCACAGTATTTTTAAAAAAATGTTCAAGCTAATAGCTATTTTCACTGAAAATGTATGCACCCTAATTGTATTTTTAAAGGTATTGTGAAGAGCCAATTTTTAAGAATGAGTAGTATAAATACAGACTTAGAGAGATGTAACCAGCAGCAGTTGGACATGTTGAATGATTTCAAGTTAAGGGGTTATGACGATTGTTTGCTAAATGATATGAAAAGAGAAGCAGGGGTGTCCAACCCTTTGGCTTGCCGGGGCCGCATTGAGTGAACAGAAATTGTCTTGGGGCCGCATATAAAATATATCATATAGTTAACTCTTTCGCTACCACGGGAGACCAAAGTCGACCTCCTGGCTGTACTGTAGGTGCATTTGAACAATTAATAAATGTAATAAATGCCTAATATTTGCCTTAAAATTCTAATTATCATTCTGATTTTAATTCTCTAATCTAACAGTTAACTCTAACATCTTAGTTAATATATAGATTTTTTTTTACAAATAAACAGATGTTCACTACAGCACTAGCATTTCTCACTGGGAAAACCACTCCAGCAGTCCATCTACATACAATGTCAACATTAGCAGTCCCACAATACTATAATCCACAAAAATAAGCCAACAAATTTGCAATAAAGTAAAGAATTCACATTACTGACTTAATAAAACAATTCTGAATAAGCTACAAGAGGGTCTCACCCAAACAAATGACTGGTGCCAGAAGCATGGCCTCAAGCTAAATGCCAAACAATGCACAATCATCCCCTTTGAGTGATGTCCCCACAAATTATCACATTAATAACAATGTTGTAAGCACACAATCAGTTGTGAGGTGCTTGGGCACCCAGGTTGATAGAAATTTGACGTTTGACCACCACGTTGTCTCTGTTGTATGGAAAGCTTATTACCTGGCCCACCTCATTAGTAAGGGTATCTCATCCAGGGACAAGGAGGTCATAACATCCCTGTATTCTTCCTTTACAAGAGCAATTATTGAGTGCAACACCCCTTTTGGCACGTGCCTCAGCAAAACACCCTGCCAAAAGAAGGACTACAACCATTTCTGACAAAAAAAGTTCAAAGGACTAAGTTCACGTAGTTATCCAAACAGACTAAAAAGCTTCTTGCTTTCCTCTGTCTCTCACTGGCCCCTATACATTTCATCATTGGCTTGCTTTCCAGGCTAAGAAAGATCCTGCCTTAATAGACTTCCTCTACCTTAGAAATACTGGTTATACTTAAAACGCTCACTACAAAGACCACAGCCTTCACTGCAACATAAACAAGCCACTTTGTATGGACAGGTTCTTGACACAAAAACTTTCAACTTCTGTAAAAATCTCCTCTCATTACCAAACAATGTAGTTCAACAACACTACAACTGGATGGATAGCCATGAATGTACTGCTTAAGTAAGTAGCATAGCCTTCATCAAACCGGAAGGAAAATCCACATACTAAACTTTCCCAGCTGGATGGCTAAGATCTAATATTGGTTACTCAAGTCTACTTGTCTAAGAAGAGGGGCCTATTTAACTAAGAATTCCATTTGCAAAAATATATTCAGTATACATATTAAATCTCTCTCTCTTACACACACACACACACACACACACACACACACACACACACACACACGAGCCCCTACTTGTAAAATAGGCAACCTTGGTAATCACATGACACAGTCTCACTGATTGAAATTGTCTGGAAGTCAAAATATCTGAAAAAATAAATCATAATAGAGATGGATTCATCCATGTAATTTCCCACCACCAAAAGCACCATCAATAAATCAACAAACAACTGCTTGGCAAAAAGTAAATCAATAAGAAAACCATAAACTATAATGCTACATTCTGGTGTAAACATATAACTTCCCTCCAATTTAAAGCCATTTGACATTCAGACATTTTAATTTGTGCAGAAGTTATTCACAGACTGACCATTTACTAAGCTGTAATGCTGACCATCGCTTTTGAAAAAAAAACAAATTCCCAGACTTTGTCAATAGCGCAAAGTGAAGAAAAGATTACTTTTTTTATTTATTATGTATTTATTTAATTTTGGAAAACCAACTGTTAAATTGATTACACACACAGAAACACAGAAAAGTTATTGTGATAAGTAAACCACAGACTGCTGCAAGAAATCAGTCACAGCACACTATGCTTACATCCGAACCAATGAAGCATACCTGTGAATTCCAAAAGAATTAAAGTAGCTTAATAAGAAAGTTATTTGCAAAGTTACATGGCAGTTTATATTGGAAATAAGTGGAGATATTAAAAACGCTCTGTTTCTCATAATTATGCTGAAAAGTCTTCCAAGGTAAATACAACCTTCTGATTTAGCATAAAACCATACCTCTTAACCTTAGAGCAAGAATTCTGGACAAAGCGAAAAATAAAATTGGGACACAGGCCCAAAAATAGTTATGCATCACAGACACCATTGAAACAAGTGTAGCTGCAAACATTATACATCACGTATAATGTTTATATCCCATTATTGTCAGTTAAGCATTATATAGCTCATTCAATCCTGCCTTCTTTTGCAACAAAGAAAACCATACTTTGAAATGACAAATCCATTAAAAATAATAAAACACATTGGCTCCACATCCTGAAACTTCCTACCTGCAAACAACCACATAGCTTTCACTGAAACTAGGTCTGCTTATTTCCACAGAATGACACCTAGGTCTGCTCATTTCCACAGAATGACACCTCTCCCTAATTAAGTCTAATGGTATACAATCTACCAGGATCTGGACTACCTGAAATAAATTAAATTATGGCCTGTAAATTGCAAGTGCACTTTGTTTAATTAAACTACATTTCAAAGCCCACTTGCTGTATTTTTTTCAGTAACATCCCAATATCCATTTCCAGGTCACTTTACAAGACATTGGCAGTGGTAGACTTAGCATCCTCCAGATCCCTACAGGACCACACTCATACTGCTAACATTGTCCATTAAATGTAAATATCCATCCACTGTAAATGGCAAGAAGCTATGTCTTAAAAAATCTGTTTTTGGCATTCCTCGTACCCAAGTATCAGGTTTTGAAACAAAGAAACATTCTCCACAGTTTGCAAGTCTCTGTCTTTAATAATCATCTACTATTGCAGCACTCCCAACACAAACACACACATACACACTAAAACCCCCAACATTTAAAAAATGACATTGTGCCCACCTGATTTGCCAGTATTGATGATCCACCAAAGATATGCTTACTGTTGTCCAATCTATCACTGCTTAGAAGCCACCAATGACAAGACAGTACTGGGTGATTTTTTTGTTTGTCAAAAAAAAAGCAGACTTTGTATGCTACAGTCCCACATTAGTGAATCCACTACTGACCTATTAACCCTAGGCTGCTGTCTCATTCTTACTCCCTGGGACTGCATTACCTTGGATGACTACTTTTATTTCCTAAGCAAAAGACACAAATTGGAAGATGAGGTAAAAATCCAGACATTCTTTAAAAATCCATACAGTTGAGAGGTATGACTTCATATTTAATACAACGCTCTCCCTGTCAGGAAGGCTGCAATTTAATGAAAGTGTATTTTTAATGTAGGATGCATTTGTGAGCTAACTTGTTTGTACGTTAGCCTCTTTGTGCATGTGTCTCTCTGTCTCTGTAATGCACACAAACACACACACTTCTACTTTCATGCACACAAACATTCTGCTTTCATGCATGCACTCACTCACACCATACTTACCTATTAACACAGGTTAAGTGCTGTCTCTTTAAAAGGCAATGGTGGCAAATCCATAGACGAGTCCCTCTTCAGCAAGAACACACACATTGATTCTTTGGCACAAAATAATGGAGTGAACACACAGACCCTTCTTTGGTGCAAAAAATCAAAACTAGAAGTATGCTTTGGTGCATGCGCACACCGATGTTAGAGTTACAGGTCACAGGTGTGAAAAACACAACAAAAAAAGTTTTGGGACATGCGTACATCGATGTTGGAGTTGGAGGTAGAGGGCCGCATGGCAGAGCTCTGAGGGCTGCATGTGGCCCGCGGGCCGCAGGTTGGACACATCTAGATTAGTGAGAGACAATGTAATACTAAGCCATATTTTTCTCATTTTGAAGATATTACGACTAGAGATTGTGATGAGAGAAATGTATGTTTGAGATATGTTAGGAATTATAGTATAGCATCTGATGCTGTTATGAAAATAATTAAAAGGAACTGGGACATTTTGCAAGTGATGCCAGAAACAGGAGAGTTTTTAGGTGACAAACCCCAGTTTGCTTTTAGAAATTGTAAAAATTTGAAACAGCACCTATGCTATAAGGACATGGAATTAATTCCCCATCAAAAATGTTTAAATAAGAAAGGCACTTTTCCAGGCCTGAATTGTTCTAGCTGTAAGCTTATTACAAGTGATAATAATTTTATACATCCAGTAATTCAAAAAATATATTTCTTTAAACTATGTGCTACTTGTAATATGACTTATATAGTATATTTGGCTATGTGTTCCATGTGTCCTTATTTTTATGTAGGAAAGTCTACCAGAAGGCTAAGAGATCATATCTTGGAACACCAATCAGATGTTAGAAATAAAGTCTTAACAAATCCCATTGCTAAACATGTAGCAGATTGTGGCCCAAGTCATACTTATAGATTTAGGGATATATACAAATTCTTTCTAAGAATATAAGAGGAGGTGATCATAATAATAAATTAGAAGTGATGGACTATGAGTGGATTTTACTTCTACAAGCTGATTCACCATCAAGCTTGAACACAATGGTTACACTCAAGACCATCCTAAGGACTAGACAAACAAATCTAAAAAAAGAGTATTTCTGTATTATGTTTTGTAGAGTGTGTTTTATTGTATTTTATAATTTCATTACTCATGGTTGCCCATTGGGGGTGTCTGTCATGTGACTTGTTTCATCTGTTATTCAAATGGATTGAATTGTATGTTTTTTAAGCACTGAAGAAAGGAGTTGTTGTTTCCAAAAGCTTTGTGTTTTAAATAAAGGAGCATTTCTGTAGTCTGGCACATTACTGTGATTGTACTTTTGCTGAACTTTGGATTTACTGGTACTGGATCTTAAAGTGTGTTTTTGTTTGAACTCATTACACTCCCAAAACATATGTTCCTAGTTACCTCTTTCTTCTCCATCAAATTGCTTTTGTTTGCCATCTGTCTGAGGGAAAAATTATTTGGAGTCTGCTTCAGGTATAAAAATACCTATGCAAACACTCAGAAGGATATGACTGAACTTGCTATGCATGTGTCTAAGGCAGGAAAGACACTGGTCTTGAGTGGCATTATTGCCATTATGATTATGCCGATATTCAAAGACAAGATAATTGGCTTTAATAATTGGCTATGTAGTTAGTATCATTCTAGGGCGATCCAGTTTGTGTCAGCTTAGGATGAGTTGGCTGACATGTCTTGATGCTTTGCCAGGGATGGCCTTCACCTCTCTTACAAAGGCTTTCACATTCTGGCTAAAGCCTTTGCTGTCCCCATAGTGCCTTTTTAGGCAGAGTCCATCTGATGGATATTTCAACCTAGTAAATTCTAATTTGGAGCACATTAATGTGACTATACTCAATGTCAGGAGTCTTAACAAAAAAAAAAAAAAAAGCTCAAATTTGAATCTTCCTGCAACTTGAACATATTCATATATGTATAGTTACAGAAACATAGTTCTGGAACAATGAAAGCCATCCCTCTATTCCTTTTGTTATAATATCTATCACATCTTCAGACACACTGGCAACTGTAGGGGAGTATCAGTGTTTGTTAAGGATATCATCACCTCATGACAGATTCCTTGGAATACCACATGAGAACTCCTAGAAGTCCAGATAATCATAAACAAGCCTAATTACCACTCCAGAGCTAGCTATAGAATGCACTCTGTGTCCCCTTCTGAGCACGACACTTATATTAATACTTTGCTGAAATTCCCATTAATTCTAAGACCTTTCTGCTGAGGTACTTTAACTATCCATAAATGAACTGACTGACCAACACTGCCAATGATCAGAATGACCAGGGCTTCCTTGACATTATAAATGCTAACTCTCTTTCACAAGGAGCTGGAATATTCTAGATCTAGTCCTCACAAATATGGCCACTTCTTGCACAGCTTCATACGCTTCATTGTGTCTTGTTAAGTCAGACCATAATTTGGTGACCTTTGACTTTAAAACTGGTGTCAATTCCCCTGTAAATAGCATTGTGTTTAGGGACTTCTCAAAGGCAATCCTGCTTCAGTTACTTAATGACTTAAATAAATTCTGCTGTAATAATCCTCTGAAGGATTATTTTGCAAAAGCTGCTACCTATGCCTTTTACTTCTTTTCCCACTTAAATAAGTGTATTGATAAGGCTGTCCCTATCCACAACACATATAATGAGAAGTTTAAAAAACAACTCCTGTGGTGGAATACCCATATACATAAATAATGTAACAAGAAAAAGCAATTGTTTAATGCTTAGAAGATATCTCAGCCTACCTACCTTAAGCAAACTAGCAAAGAGCTTAAGGGAAGCATAAATAAGCTTAAAGCTGAGTATGAAATTAATATAGCCACTAAAACCAACAATAACTGCAGATCTTTATTTAATTATGTCAGTAAGTTAAGAACTTGCATCCAAAAGTGTTCAGAGTTATTCCACAATAATAAAACACTCTCTGACCCAAAGGAAATAGCTAATGTGCTAGCTAACAAATTTAGTGCAAATATTACTCTACCTACAGTTACAGCTATCCCACAGATTCCACAATCCGAGACACCCCCTTTGATTACAATAGAGCAAGTTCTTTCAGCCATTTCAAAACTAAGAATGCTTCATCTATAGACCCTGACAACATACCAGGTTGTCTGATTATTAGCACCTAATTATGGCCTTTCTGAACCCCTACTTAAGCTCTTTAATCTAAGCTTAACCACTGGTTACATTCCTGAAACCTGGAAAACAGCCATTGCAATGATATTACACAAGGATGGCCCAACCACAGACCTTGGTAACTATAGACCAGTTAGTCCCATTAGCCTCATATTTAAAGCTATGGAACACATTATCTTAGACTTCATTAATCTGGACATTGAAAATCTCTCAGTCTTGGACCCCCAATAATTTGACTTTATCAGAGGAAGGTCTGGTCTTTTTAACCTCATTAATTTCTTTGAAAAAGTAACTTAAGCAATGGATAGTGGTTATGCAATCCATACTGCATATCTAGACTTGGCCAAGGCCTTTGACAATACTCCCCCATGCATGCATTATTGACAGACTTCTAAATCTGAATATATATCTTAATATTAATGGCTGGATATCTAACTGGTTGTCTGACAGATCTCATGTGGTTAGTGCAGCAGGAACTACTTCTGAAAGCAAGACAGTTACCAGTGGTGTACCACACGGCTCAGTTTTTGGGCCCTCTCTTATTTGGCATATGTTTCTCAGACCTTCAGGCCAGCACTAAGTTTGCAGATGACTGTAAATTGGGTATTGCTTTTCAGTCTTCAACTGACTCATGATTACTCCAACACAGTTTAGACCATGTTAACAATTGGTGCAAGGACAATGGTCTCAAATTAAATATAAAAAGTGTAGCATAATTCATTTTGGTCTATACTGCATATCTAGACTTGGCCAAGGCCTTTGACAATACTCCCCCATGCATGCATTGTTGATAGACGTCTACATCTGAATATATATATGAATATTAATGGCTGGATATCTAACTGGTTGTCTGACAGATCCCATGTGGTTAGTGCAGCGGGAACTACTTCTGAAAGCAAGACAGTTACCAGTGGTGTACCTCACGGCTCAGTTTCTGGACCCTCTCCTATTTGGCATATGTTTCTCAGACCTTCAGGCCAGCACTAAGTTTGCAGATGACTGTAAATTGGGTATTGCTTTTCAGTCTTCAACTGACTCATGATTACTCCAACACAGTTTAGACCATGTTAACAATTGGTGCAAGGACAATGGTCTCAAATTAAATATAAAAAGTGTAGCATAATTCATTTTGGTAAACAAAGCAGCTTCACGTACTCTATAGGAAATGCACACCTCCAGTCAGACACCGTTGTAAGGGATCTGGATACTCTTGTTGATAATGCTATGTCATTTGAGGCAGTGGAATTTCTAACTAGATTGTTTAATGAAATTTTGGAAAGTCAGAGGATGCCTGAGGAGTGGAGAAAAAGTGTTTTGGTGCCTATCTTTAAGAATAAGGGTGATGTGCAGAGCTGCAGTAACTACAGAGGGATAAAACTGATTAGTCACAGCTTGAAGTTATGGGAAAGAGTAGTGGAAGCAAGGTTAAGAAAGGAGGTGATGATTAGTGATCAGCAGTATGGTTTCATGCCAGGAAAGAGCACTACAGATGCAATGTTTGCTCTGAGAGTGTTTATGGAGAAATACAGAGAAGGTCAGAAGGAGTTGCACTGTGTCTTTGTAGACTTGGAGAAAGCATATGACAGGGTGCCTAGAGAAGAGTTGTGGTATTGTATGAGGAAGTCGGGAGTGGTAGAGAAGTACGTAAGAGTGGTACAGGATATGTACGAGGGTAGTATGACAGTGGTGAGGACTGCAGTGGGAGTGACAGATCCGTTTAAGGTGGAGGTGGGATTACATCAAGGATCAGCTCTGAGTCCTTTCTTATTTGCAGTGGTGATGGACAGGTTGACAGATGAGATCAGACAGGAGGCCCCGTGGACTATGATGTTTGCAGATGACATTGTGATCTGTAGTGAGAGTAGGAATCAGGTTGAGGAGACTCTGGAGAGGTGGAGATATGCTCTAGAGAGCAGAGGAATGAGGGTCAGCAGGGCTAAGACAGAATATATGTGTGTAAATGAGAGGGAGGGTAGAGGAATGGTGAGGATGCAGGGAGTAGAGTTGGTAAAGGTGGACGAGTTTAAGTACTTGGGATCAACAGTTCAGAGTAATGGTGAATGTGGAAGAGAGGTGAAGAAGAGAGTACAGGCAGGGTGGAATGGGTGGAGAAGAGTGTCAGGAGTGATTTGTGACAGACGGGTATCCGTAAGAGTGAAAGGAAGGTCTACAAGAGTGTAGTGAGACCAGCTATGTTATATGGGTTGGAGACAGTGGCATTGACAAAAAGGCAGGAGTCAGAGCTGGATGTGGCAGAGTTAAAGATGTTAAGATTTGCAATCGGTGTGACTAGGATGGATAGGATTAGGAATCGGTATATTAGAGGGTCAGCTCATGTTGGACAGTTTGGAGACAAAGCAAGAGAGACGAGATTGCGTTGGTTTGGACATGTGCTGAGGAGGGATGATGGGTATATTGGGAAAAAGATGCTAAGGATGGAGCTGCCAGGTAAGAGGAATAGAGGAAGGCCTAAGATAAGGTTTATGGACGTGGTGAGAGAGGACATGCAGGCGGTTGGTGTGACAGAGCAAGATGCAGAGGATAGGAAGAAATGGAAAGAGATGATCCGCTGTGGCGACCCCTAACGGGAAAAGCCGAAAGAGAATGATGATGACTAGGTTAATTCTACTATTTTTTCAAGGGATACCTGTGGTGACATTCATGCTAACTATGGAAATTTTGGTCAGAGCAGCAGAAAACTTCCCTTACTATGTCACTAGGCAGTGTTGGAGACTGCTTCCTGATGGATGTGGAAAAGGATGTACCTTAAATGGTGGAGGATGCAGTGTCTCACAAACTTGCTTTGGATCATGCTGTGTCTCTTACAACTGTTGCTTCTATTGGATTATCTGATGAAGAATTTGTAACAATGAAAATCCTATCCACATCCCATTTCATTCTAATGTCCTTCCTTCCATGCCTTGCATGAAAAAATCCAATACTGTAGTTGTGGAAAATTCAGATGCCATTGTAGAGTAAAAATTTACACTTTCTGTTATTGATTCGTTTGCTTCAGGAAAAGTTTCTGAGGAAAATGTAGGTGCAAGAGGAAATACTAATATGAGCCATATATCTGCTAAAGACGTTTTACCTGCATCTCAGTGGCAGACCACTTTGCAGCTAAACCATGATGATGGGCAAATTATTATCCCAGGGATAAAAAATTCATAGGGGGATATTCCAGGGTGGCTCTTATCTTAAGAATGGCACCCCCTTTATCAGCCTGCTTGATCACAGTATTTTTAAAAAAATGTTCAAGCTAATAGCTATTTTCACTGAAAATGTATGCACCCTAATTGTATTTTTAAAGGTATTATGAAGAGCCAATTTTTAAGAATGAGTAGTATAAATACAGACTTAGAGAGATGTAACCAGCAGCAGTTGGACATGTTGAATGATTTCAAGTTAAGGGGTTATGACGATTGTTTGCTAAATGATATGAAAAGAGAAGTGATTAGTGTATGGGGTGTCCAACCCTTTGGCTTGCCGGGGCCGCATTGAGTGAACAGAAATTGTCTTGGGGCCGCATATAAAATATATCATATAGTTAACTCTTTCGCTACCACGGGAGACCAAAGTCAACCTCCTGGCTGTACTGTAGGTGCATTTGAACAATTAATAAATGTAATAAATGACTAATATTTGCCTTAAAATTCTAATTATCATTCTGATTTTAATTCTCTAATCTAACAGTTAACTCTAACATCTTAGTTAATATATAGATTTTTTTTTACAAATAAACAGATGTTCACTACAGCACTAGCATTTCTCACTGGGAAAACCACTCCAGCAGTCCATCTACATACAATGTCAACATTAGCAGTCCTACAATACTATAATCCACAAAAATAAGCCAACAAATTTGCAATAAAGTAAAGAATTCACATTACTGACTTAATAAAACAATTCTGAATAAGCTACAAGAGGGTCTCACCCAAACAAATGACTGGTGCCAGAAACATGGCCTCAAGCTAAATGCCAAAAAATGCACAATCATCCCCTTTGAGTGATGTCCCCACAAATTATCACATTAATAACAATGTTGTAAGCACGCAATCAGTTGTGAGGTGCTTGGACACCCAGGTTGATAGAAATTTGACGTTTGACCACCACGTTGTCTCTGTTGTATGGAAAGCTTTTTACCTGGCCCACCTCATTAGTAAGGGTATCTCATCCAGGGACAAGGAGGTCATAACATCCCTGTATTCTTCCTTTACAAGAGCAATTATTGAGTGCAACACCCCTTTTGGCACGTGCCTCAGCAAAACACCCTGCCAAAAGAAGGACTACAACCATTTCTGACAAAAACAGGTCAAAGGACTGAGTTCACTTAGTTATCCAAACAGACTAAAAAGCTTCTTGCTTTCCTCTGTCTCTCACTGGCCCCTATAAATTTCATCATTGGCTTGCTTTCCAGGCTAAGAAAGATCCTGCCTTAATAGACTTCCTCTACCTCAGAAATACTGGTTATACTTAAAATGCTCACTACAAAGACCACAGCCTTCACTGCAACATAAACAAGCCACTTTGTATGGACAGGTTCTTGACACAAAAACTTTCAACTTCTGTAAAAATCTCCTCTCATTACTAAACAATGTAGTTCAACAACACTACAACTGGATGGATAGCCATGAATGTACTGCTTAAGTAAGTAGCATAGCCTTCATCAAACCGGAAGGAAAATCCACATACTAAACTTTCCTAGCTGGATGGCTAAGATCTAATATTGGTTACTCAAGTCTACTTGTCTAAGAAGAGGGGCCTATTTAACTAAGAATTCCATTTGCAAAAATATATTCAGTATACATATTAAATCTCTCTCTTACACACACACACACACACACACACACACACACACACACACACACACACACACACGAGCCCCTACTTGTAAAATAGGCCACCTTGGTAATCACATGACACAGTCTCACTGATTGAAATTGTCTGGAAGTCAAAATATCTGAAAAAAAATCATAATAAAGATGGATTCCTCCATGTAATTTCCCACCACCAAAAGGACCATCAATAAATCAACAAACAACTGCTCAGCAAAAATTAAATCAATAAGAAATCTATAAACTCTCTAAGATCATACTACATACTGGAGTAAACATATAACTTCCCTCCAATTTAAAGCCATTTGACATTCAGACATTTTAATTTGTGCAGTAGTTATTCACAGACTGACCATTTACTAAGCTGTAATGCTGACCATCGCTTTTGAAAAAAAAACAAATTCCCAGACTTTGTCAATAGCTCAAAGTGAAGAAAAGATTACTTTTTTTATTTATTATATATTTATTTAATTTTGGAAAACCAACTGTTAAATTGATTACACACACAGAAACACAGAAAAGTTATTGTGATAAGTAAACCACAGACTGCTGCAAGAAATCAGTCACAGCACACTATGCTTACGTCCGAACCAATGAAGCATACCTGTCAATTCCAAAAGAATTAAAGTAGCTTAATAAGAAAGTTATTTGCAAGGTTACATGGCAGTTTATATTGGAAATAAGTGGAGATATTAAAAACGCTCTGTTTCTCATAATTATGCTGAAAAGTCTTCCAAGGTAAATACAACCTTCTGATTTAGCATAGAACCATACCTCTTAACCTTAGAGCAAGAATTCTGGACAAAGCAAAAAATAAAATTGGGACACAGGCCCAAAAATAGTTATGCATCACAGACACCACTGAAACAAGTGTAGCTGCAAACATTATACATCACG
Source organism: Protopterus annectens (assembly GCF_019279795.1). Classification (NCBI taxonomy): domain Eukaryota; kingdom Metazoa; phylum Chordata; order Ceratodontiformes; family Protopteridae; genus Protopterus; species Protopterus annectens. Next base: position 350,098,306 of record NC_056740.1, read on the forward strand.
TATAATGTTTATATCCCATTATTGTCAGTTAAGCATTATATAGCTCATTCAATCCTGCCTTCTTTTGCAACAAAGAAAACCATACTTTGAAATGACAAATCCATTAAAAATAATAAAACACATTGGCTCCACATCCTGAAACTTCCTACCTGCAAACAACCACAGTGCTTTCACTGAAACTAGGTCTGCTTATTTCCACAGAATGACACCTAGGTCTGCTCATTTCCACAGAATGACACCTCTCCCTAATTAAGTCTAATGGTATACAATCTACCAGGATCTGGACTACCTGAAATAAATTAAATTATGGCCTGTAAATTGCAAGTGCACTTTGTTTAATTAAACTACATTTCAAAGCCCACTTGCTGTATTTTTTCAGTAACATCCCAATATCCATTTCCAGGTCACTTTACAAGACATTGGCAGTGGTAGACTTAGCATCCTCCAGATCCCTACAGGACCACACTCATACTGCTAACATTGTCCATTAAATGTAAATATCCATCCACTGTAAATGGCAAGAAGCTATGTCTTACAAAATCTGTTTTTGGCATTCCTAGTACCTAAGTATCAGGTTTTGAAACAAAGAAACATATTCTCTGCAGTTTGTAAGTCTCTGTCTTTAATAATCATCTACTATTGCAGCACTCCCAACACAAACACACACGTACACACTAAAACCCCCAACATTTAAAAAATGACATTGTGCCCACCTGATTTGCCAGTATTGATGATCCACCAAAGATATGCTTACTGTTGTCCAATCTATCACTGCTTAGAAGCCACCAATGACAAGACAGTACTGGGTGATTTTTTGTTTGTCAAAAAAAAACAGACTTTATATGCTACAGTCCCACATTAGTGAATCCACTACTGACCTATTAACCCTAGGCTGCTGTCTCATTCTTACTCCCTGGGACTGCATTACCTTGGATGACTACTTTTATTTCCTAAGCAAAAGACACAAATTGGAAGATGAGGTAAAAGTCCAGACATTCTTTAAAAATCCATACAGTTGAGAGGTATGATTTCATATTTAATGCAACGCTCTCCCTGTCAGGAAGGCTGCAATTTAATGAAAGTGTATTTTTAATGTAGGATGCATTTGTGAGCTAACTTGTTTGTACGTTAGCCTCTTTGTGCATGTGTCTCTCTGTCTCTCTGTAATGCACACAAACACACACACTTCTACTTTCACGCACACAAACATTCTGCTTTCATGCATGCACTCACTCACACCATACTTACCTATTAACACAGGTTAAGTGCTGTCTCTTTAAAAGGCAATGGCGGCAAATCCATAGACGAGTCCCTCTTCAGCAAGAACACACACATTGATTCTTTGGCACGAAATAATTGAGCGAACACACAGACCCTTCTTTGGTGCAAAAAATCAAAACTAGAAGGATGCTTTGGTGCATGCGCACACCGATGTTAGAGTTACAGGTCACAGGTGTGAAAAACACAGCAAAAAGTGTTTTGGGACATGCATACATCGATGTTGGAGTTGGAGGTAGAAGGCCGCATGGCAGAGCTCAGAGGGCCACATGGCAGAGCTCTGAGGGCTGCATGCGGCCCGCGGGCCGCAGGGTGGACACATCTAGATTAGTGAGAGACAATGTAATACTAAGCCATATTTTTCTCAATTTGAAGATATTACGACTAGAGATTGTGATAAGAGAAATGTATGTTTGAGATATGTTAGGAATTATAGTATAGCATCTGATGCTGTTATGAAAATAATTAAAAGGAACTGGGACATTTTGCAAGTGATGCCAGAAACAGGAGAGTTTTTAGGTGACAAACCCCAGTTTGCTTTTAGAAATTGTAAAAATTTGAAACAGCACCTATGCTATAAGGACATGGAATTAATTCCCCATCAAAAATGTTTAAATAAGAAAGGCACTTTTCCAGGCCTGAATTGTTCTAGCTGTAAGCTTATTACAAGTGATAATAATTTTATACATCCAGTAATTCAAAAAATATATTTCTTTAAACTATGTGCTACTTGTAATATGACTTATATAGTATATTTGGCTATGTGTTCCATGTGTCCTTATTTTTATGTAGGAAAGTCTACCAGAAGGCTAAGAGATCATATCTTGGAACACCAATCAGATGTTAGAAATAAAGTCTTAACAAATCCCCTTGCTAAACATGTAGCAGATTGTGGCCCAAGTCATACTTATAGATTTAGGGATATATACAAATTCTTTCTAAGAATATAAGAGGAGGTGATCATAATAATAAATTAGAAGTGATGGACTATGAGTGGATTTTACTTCTACAAGCTGATTCACCATCAAGCTTGAACACAATGGTTACACTCAAGACCATCCTAAGGACTAGACAAACAAATCTAAAAAAAGAGTATTTCTGTATTATGTTTTGTAGAGTGTGTTTTGTTGTATTTTATAATTTCATTACTCATGGTTGCCCATTGGGGGTGTCTGTCATGTGACTTGTTTCATCTGTTATTCAAATGGATTGAATTGTATGTTTTTTAAGTACTGAAGAAAGGAGTTGTTGTTTCCAAAAGCTTTGTGTTTTAAATAAAGGAGCATTTCTGTAGTCTGGCACATTATTGTGATTGTACTTTTGCTGAACTTTGGATTTACTGGTACTGGATCTTAAAGTGTGTTTTTGTTTGAACTCATTACACTCCCAAAACATATGTTCCTAGTTACATCTTTCTTCCCCATCAAATTGCTTTTGTTTGCCATCGGTCTGAGGGAAAAATTATTTGGAGTCTGCTTCAGGTATAAAAATACCTATGCAAACACTCAGAAGGATATGACTGAACTTGCTATGCATGTGTCTAAGGCAGGAAAGACACTGGTCTTGAGTGGCATTATTGCCATTATGATTATGCCGATATTCAAAGACAAGATAATTGGCTTTAGTAATTGGCTATGTAGTTAGTATCATTCTAGGGCGATCCAGTTTGTGTCAGCTTAGGATGAGTTGGCTGACATGTCTTGATGCTTTGCCAGGGATGGCCTTCACCTCTCTTACAAAGGCTTTCACATTCTGGCTAAAGCCTTTGCTGTCCCCATAGTGCCTTTTTAGGCAGAGTCCATCTGATGGATATTTCAACCTAGTAAATTCTAATTTGGAGCACATTAATGTGACTATACTCAATGTCAGGAGTCTTAACAAAAAAAAAAAAAAAAAAAAAGCTCAAATTTGAATCTTCCTGCAACTTGAACACATTCATATATGTATAGTTACAGAAACATAGTTCTGGAACAATGAAAGCCATCCCTCTATTCCTTTTGTTATAATAGCTATCACATCTTCAGACACACTGGCAATTGTAGGGGAGTATCAGTGTTTGTTAAGGATATCATCACCTCATGACGGATTCCTTGGAATACCACATGAGAACTCCTACAAGTCCAGATAATCATAAACAAGCCTAATTACCACTCCAGAGCTAGCTATAGAACGCACTCTGTGACCCCTTCTGAGCATGACACATATTAATACTTTGCTGAAATTCCCATTAATTCTAAGACCTTTCTGCTGAGGTACTTTAACTATCCATAAATGAACTGACTGACCAACACTGCCAATGATCAGAATGACCAGGGCTTCCTTGACATTATAAATGCTAACTCTCTTTCACAAGGAGCTGGAATATTTTAGATCTAGTCCTCACAAATATGGCCACTTCTTGCACAGCTTCATATGCTTCATTGTGTCTTGTTAAGTCAGACCATAATTTGGTGACCTTTGACTTTAAAACTGGTGTTAATTCCCCTGTAAATAGCATTGTGTTTAGGGACTTCTCAAAAGCAACCCTTCTTCAGTTACTTAATGACTTAAATAAATTCTGCTGTAATAATCCTCTGAAGGATTATTTTGCAAAAGCTGCTACCTATGCCTTTGACTTCTTTTCCCACTTAAATAAGTGTATTGATAAGGCTGTCCCTATCCACAACACATATAATGAGAAGTTTAAAAAACAACTCCTGTGGTGGAATACCCATATACATAAATAATGTAACAAGAGAAATAAATTGTTTAATGCTTAGAAGATATCTCAGCCTACCTACCTTAAGCAAACTAGCAAAGAGCTTAAGGGAAGCATAAATAAGCTTAAAGCTGAGTATGAAATTAATATAGCCACTAAAACCAACAATAACTGCAGATCTTTATTTAATTATGTCAGTAAGTTAAGAACTTGTATCCAAAAGTGTTTAGAGTTATTCCACAATAATAAAACACTCTCTGACCCAAAGGAAATAGCTAATGTGCTAGCTAACAAATTTAGTGCAAATATTACTCTACCTACAGTTACAGCTATCCCACAGATTCCACAATCCGAGACACCCCCTTTGATTACAATAGAGCAAGTTCTTTCAGCCATTTCAAAACTAAGAATGCTTCTTCTATAGACCCTGACAACATACCAGGTTGCCTGATTATTAGCACCAAATATGACCTTTCTGAACCCCTACTTAAGCTCATTAATCTAAGCTTAACCACTGGTTACATTCCTGAAACCTGGAAAACAGCCATTGCAATGATATTACACATGGATGGCCCAACCACAGACCTTGGTAACTGTAGACCAGTTAGTCCCATTAGCCTCATATCTAAAGCTATGGAACACATTATCTTAGACTTCATTAATCTGGACATTGAATATCTCTCAGTCTTGGACCCCCAATAATTTGACTTTATCAGAGGAAGGTCTGGTCTTTTTAACCTCATTAATTTCTTTGAAAAAGTAACTTAAGCAATGGATAGTGGTTATGCAGTCCATACTGCATATCTAGACTTGGCCAAGGCCTTTGACAATACTCCCCCATGCATGCATTATTGACAGACTTCTAAATCTGAATATATATCTTAATATTAATGGCTGGATATCTAACTGGTTGTCTGACAGATCCCATGTGGTTAGTGCAGCAGGAACTACTTCTGAAAGCAAGACAGTTACCAGTGGTGTACCACACGGCTCAGTTTCTGGGCCCTCTCTTATTTGGCATATGTTTCTCAGACCTTCAGGCCAGCACTAAGTTTGCAGATGACTGTAAATTGGGTATTGCTTTTCAGTCTTCAACTGACTCATGATTACTCCAACACAGTTTAGACCATGTTAACAATTGGTGCAAGGACAATGGTCTCAAATTAAATATAAAAAGTGTAGCATAATTCATTTTGGTCCATACTGCATATCTAGACTTGGCCAAGGCCTTTGACAATACTCCCCCATGCATGCATTATTGATAGACTTCTACATCTGAATATATATATGAATATTAATGGCTGGATATCTAACTGGTTGTCTGACAGATCCCATGTGGTTAGTGCAGCAGGAACTACTTCTGAAAGCAAGACAGTTACCAGTAGTGTACCACACGGCTCAGTTTTTGGACCCTCTCCTATTTGGCATATGTTTCTCAGACCTTCAGGCCAGCACTAAGTTTGCAGATGACTGTAAATTGGGTATTGCTTTTCAGTCTTCAACTGACTCATGATTACTCCAACACAGTTTAGACCATGTTAACAATTGGTGCAAGGACAATGGTCTCAAATTAAATATAAAAAGTGTATTCATGTACTCTATAGGAAATGCACACCTCCAATCAGACACCGTTGTAAGGGATCTGGGTACTCTTGTTGATAATTCTGTGTCATTTGAATTGAAACCCGAGTTTCATATTGCATCATTAACAAGTTGTATTCATACTTGCAGCTAAAATTTCAAAACATTTCTGTATTAAACATATTTCACTACATACACTCATAATTCTTAATTTTGTAGTGCAAGAAGCCTGGACAAAGTCAAAAATAATGCAGGACAATGGCCCAAAAATAGGGACAATTTTTAAATATCGTTCTTATTAACTTAGAATTTTGATAAAATAAACAGGTTTTGCATTAGCCTGTATTTTTCTGAAGGTTATGAGGTCTGAAACTCAAATAGCTATCATTATTTAGTGACTTCAATCCTCAATAATTTGCCAAAAAAGCATATTTTTATGAGGACTAAAAATAAAAGACAAAAATTTGGGCAGTCTGTGAAAATCTGGACAGTTGAGAGGTATGCATACAGTGGATGACAAATTCATAACCTATGTGGTAATTGCAATCTAGTATGTCAACCATAGCAGAGTTAAAATAAGAATACATTTAGAGAATTGTTGTAGCTTTGTTTGTTGCTGCTCTTATACTACAACATTTGTAAATAATTGGGCATATACATTATGAATAATCATTGCACTTGTAGGGCATCACGTTCTAGTTTAAAAGATTCTAAATGATTCTAAGTAAGTACAGCCCCAGAAAATATGCAAACAAATGCCCACTTGTTAGCAGTGCCAAACCACTACTGAGCTCTAGGCAGGAAACATTCTGCTTTTCCTAACTGGATTGCAAAAACAAAACAAAAAAAAAGATCCAGCATTTGCAGCCGAAGTGTCCTTTAGCATGTTGACTCTGTAGCCTTATTCTTATTCAAGACTAAAGCAATCTTAATGAACATGGATGCCAGAATTCCTTTTTCCAAATAAGTTTTATTGATTCTAATATATCTATGATAATGATGAAAGAAAGACATTACAAATATTTCTTTATCTTAAATAACAACTAAATTTAGCAATGAACAGTGGTTAAATATATATCTTCAGTGCTAATCTACATTATATTTAGCAATCGACATCTCCAACTTGTCCCAATAATTTGTTTTACTGTATTGTTTATAGCCTCCCCGACATCTTTGTTTTTATTTCATTACTACACAAAATAGCAGCTAACCCTAAGAAATCTTTAAACAAAGGCATTGCTTCAGATTTCCATTTTCTAATTATTGTGGCAACAGAAACCTCCAAAACATTCCATATCAACTACCACTAATCACAGAGGGAACTGGAGCATTTGTAAATATTGTTGCTTTTGTAAAATTACAGTTATCTGTCCAAATCCCTTGAAAAAGTTATTTCTTCCTAAAATCCATATGCATATGTATCCAATCAGCACTAGTTACTGTCTTACATCTCCATCATTTGAAACTCTGAGTTATCAAATTGTAATATCTTAAACGGTGTAATAAAACTTCTGTGAACATATCTCCATGTAAAAAAATATCCAATATAGACTTGAAGAGCTCAGTCCAATCAATTTTAATATTGTTTTTATTTTTTTTTTAAATTAATTTACTACATTTTTATATAAATTATTATTACTATAAATTATAATTTTATAAAATCTAGAGAGTCCATATTTAGAAGTAGTTTTACCCCAATGACAGATATTAAGTATTCATTGAGTATTGGAATTTTATTACTTTTTTATCCTCATTTAAATAATGGACTGGATTCTGAAAAGTTTGCTGAAGCTATTTCCAGATGGCGCAGCACACCAAAGAAAGTTTTCAGTGTTCCAGCACCAGACTCGGTTTCAGAATACAAACTGAAATTGTAGAATAATTATGGGTTCTGTGCACGTCTGTCTGATTCCAAAGCACATTATGCGCACCCAACCCAACTTAAATGCGACAAACTGCAATACTGACTCTGTTTCTGAAATCTCGGTGTGTGCTATATGGACCGCAAGGAATGGACGCTAGTACTATGGATTCTGCTGAATTCCATAACAATACCAAAAAAAGAAAAAGAAAATACAACCTTCAGTTAATGAATCGCAACAGGCTGCTGTGATTCAAGCCATAAATGAGGATGTGGCTGTGAGTCCTAGAAGGTAAGCAGCTAGAGTCAGAGCAAGGCTGCAACTAAACCAGTTGTCAGACCAGCAAATAATCAACACGTACCGGCTAGGCAGAAGGCAGAGCAGATAATAACAGTGAACGCCATGCTGCACAACATGCTAACTAAAGAACTTGGCAGTCTTCCAGCTGCAGGTGTGAATGAACTACCCCAAGAACCCCAGATGTCTGAAGATGACATCCCACAGGTATCATAGGAGGATCAGGAGGACAAAGGGGGCAGAAGACATAGGAGTAGGCAACATAGAGTATGACCACAAGTGCAGCCCTAGACAACATGGTAAGCATCTGACCCAATACTTTGAGTCATGACAAAACGCATGTATGTGAGTGCACAGATTAAACATTGGTGTTCAAGCGTTTCCCCACCACTGCAGCATGGATTGCATCTAACGGCAATTACCCAGTAGATATACACATTGAGCATCAGATATAACACCATAATTATAACATATAACATTATGAAAATATACAAAATCTGCCACAATAGGGATTATCAACTCAGGTTACAACTGCCACAGGTATGCATACAGACTCAGATTGTTTTATCAGTGTATGGTACACAATGAGGGACACATCAGTGCAACACATTCCTATCTCTCTGTTATAATAAGCTGAAAAATGGAAATAATGCAGGACGCAATGCAGAACTTTTAATAAAGAATGGAGTCAGGTATGTCTATTAAACTATTGGACTCATGTGGAATTAGACATGTCAATGAACACAGGCAGACAACATTGTTAGTGTTCTGCACAGCAATCATCAACCCCATGGGGTGAGAATGACACTACTGGACATAGTGGATCAACTGCCTGTGTTACCCTAACACAGTCTAGGTTATCCATGCTGATGGCTGACACTGCAGTCTGCTCTGCCCCAACCATGTACAGGAACACTTGGCTGTGGTTGCTCCACAAAGGAGACTAATGGGGTGACACTATCATGTGGAGGTGAAAAAGCATAACTGTGACTTGTTGTGTTGTGACTTGTGGGCCCAAAGCAGATGGACCACCAGTCGAAGTATGTGCAGTCTGGAGCATAGACACTGATACCCAATGGGCAAGGTTAGTTCTGCTGAGTTGGGGCCTGCCTCTCCCATGTGGCAATCAGCTAAGCATAGTCAGGGAATGCAGAACCCTGCTTGTGCTATGGCACTGCTGTAGTACTGTAGAGGCCAGGGTTTCTACTGGCCATGCCAAAGAAAACATGCATTTATTCTGAGCAGCCAATGGCACCATTACCTCACTGTGGCTTTACTTCTGTCCATCATGTAGCACACGCAGCTGAAGTGTAACACAATCTGTTGCATGGGTAAGTGCATGGATGTCAGATCCATGATGTTACTGGGAATGTTAATTTGCCTGTAGGAATAGGTGGACACCCTCTGACACCTGCCCATGCATACTATCTGCATGCCTACATTTACTGCAATTGCCAGTGTCAATGCATTTTGGGGAACTGTCAACATCAGCAGAAGTCTCAACTTGTGTCTGTTGTTCACCAGCCTCATCCTGTCCATCATCCATATCTGAGGCTATAGCTGCATCCACATGACCATCACCATCTTGTCCAAACTGTATCACCATGTCACTGTCCTGTGTGCCAAGGTCCATGCTGTGATACTGAGATGCATCGGATCCTAGATTGTGATCACTGGATGGGCTAATGTAGGATACAGATAGTTGATCTGATAAAAGAAGAGCCAGATGACACAGATCAGGACAACATGCTTACATCACATGTTGGATATCGTTAAACATATATGACGCATATATCTCAATGCAATGCTACAGATAATAATGGTTTACCATGAGGTCGTGTCTGACTATGGGACATGGCATCTGCATAATAGGAGTACACACAGTATTAGTGGAGTTCAACAACAGGAGTAACAACAATGACATGTATGACAGACAACAGGAGTACAGCAATGACATGTATGACAGAGAGGTAATAGCGCACCACTGACAGACTCTCGTGTTGTAAGTCTGTTGTACTGCATATCCTGCAAGTGGGAAGGTAAAGAGAAAGACAACACAGTCATGTATGCAGGCAACAGAATTCAGACAGCAAGACATATATGACACAGTAATGGGCTGCAGATACTCATGTGACAGATGTTGCACCTGTTGGCCTGATGTTCCTGTGTTGAAAAATGGTGAAATTAATGTTATGTATCACAGGTCTGCTACAAAGTGCTGCAAACTATGAACCTGTTTCGGTAACATACCTGGCCTGTATGTTCTTGAACCTGCATGTTGTGGTGTACCTGTAGTGTACAATCTTAGGGAAATATCAATATGACAGTAAACAGCAGTGCCATGACATGAGGCTGAGGCAATAACAGGTAGTAACACAATATGGAGACACTCACCTGCAATTCCCTGGTGCTGTCTGGAAGTAGATGAACCTCTGAATATTAATGCAGACAACATTACACATGTTGGTTGCACTGTTCTGTTTGCACTACGGTTGTATGAGTACACTTCATTACACTTGCTTTCATCATCATCTCCCTGTGTGAATCTCTTGCATGGTTCAAGTTCTGCTGCTGTAAATCCAAAATGACAATGCATGACTATTCATGCAACAGAAATATGTCATGATTTACTCTATAGTCATCTATGTCATGGAAAGTAAGATGCACATGTTCGGCCTGGAACTCATGCTTCTATCTCACCTCCTGGGGATGTAAAACTCTCCACTTGCTGTATGCAGGGAGGCAAGAAATATTGTGATCTCATGGGGGGAATCAATGGTGGTCCACCACCGGTGGCATCCCTTGATCTCTCATGCCATCATAATCTGTTGGTTGCATGGAGGATCATGTCAGAGCAGCACCGGTGGCAGGCTTCATTGGATCTATTGTGACTTCCAACTGCATTAATTATGTTGATGATGTCAGCTGTCACTTCTTTTCTCCATAATCTGTTTCCTGCATGTCCAAGGAGCCTGTCCATGTTGTCACAGAGCATCTAGTATGATGTCATTTTCCTGTGAGGAGAAATTGTCATCCATAGGTCTGATTGGCATCTGAAAGAGTGATATGCACATGATCATATTCCTGTGAGAACCCAGTTATGCAGATGATTATGTGGACATCGTATGTCACCATAAACAGTATGCATTCCTGTGCAGTGTAAGAGGATATGAAAAACTGACTGTGACAAGTACTAATGTGACATATAAAAAGTAACACCAATGTTTGCATGCATAACAGCTGTAAAATAAACATAATGTATGTTATCTGTAGAGGCTGGATGGTGGATTCAAACCCTTTACAATACATTTCTGTTGAATGGAAGTCCAAGGACAACAGCATGATGTCACAGCTGTCTGCTTGCATTTTATATTAAAATACTACACAAACTAACAATTGAGCAGCTTACAGAAAGCTTTGGAGAACCTCAGAATCCATAAGCAGGCCACAGAGAGTACAGATCATTTATAAATTTAGCCAGCTGATATAAGACGTTTGTTATGAACCATCAATGAAGAAATGTTTGTAACAGCAAAGGAAAACAGTACATACAGATAATGTCAAAATCTGTAGGCTTCTGTAAGTAGACCACAGAGTGTATGGAGTTACCTATTAGACATATGGATGATCTGTAAATCCATCCTTATGTACTGTTCACTTTTACTATATAAATCTGTCTATATAACTGCATATGGGAAATTACTGCATTTCCTTAATGAAGACGGCAACGGCTATATGCATAAATGTAAATCAAACATCACTCCAGTGAGTTACAAACATTTCTTTTAAACCACACATTTTCAATAAAAATAAATGTAAGCAGGTTCCTTTGAAGATGAGTAAGGTTAACAGAGGTAATATTCCCCAAAACAGAAATACTAGCAGGTGGCAATTTACCTTATCAGCTACCTCTGACTCAGATATTACTGAAAGAAAGAGCACATAATGTGCACTCATCTTTGAGTGCCATTTCTGCCTTACATAATTAATGAGGTTCATTAAAATTTAAGGTTTTGGAATCTCATTTATGCTCGTTCACATAAATTCTGTAAATCTGGCGTAGCATCCAGGTGCTTTGTGCAAGTACCCGATAGATATTGATAAACAGTACCACGTGTGGCATGTACTCATTATTTTCCAATGATCTGATAACATGGCATAAGCAGGTCTACTTTGTTTTGCTGAATCTCATTTCACTGAACTGAAGGTTGTATATATGGCACTGTGTAGAGTACTGTAAGGCAAGTAAAAGGTATATGCCCTTTTCCCCACTGTGGTGCAGTCCTGGGGTTAGTATATATAGTTATCAGGGGTGTGGTGGGCACAGCCCCCCACATTGTAGGGTGCAGGGGGGCATAGCCCCCAACTTAGTTTGAGTGCATATTGTCTTCTGGAGAGAGTTAGTCACTGGTGTTGCAAATATGCATGTCTATTGTTAAAAATGTATTGTTTTGAAGTTTTTGGTAAAATACAGTATAAAATAAACAAGGTGGGGGGCTACACCACACTCACACCCCAATGTGGGGGGCTGTGCCCCACACCCCCCCTAACTATATATACTAACTCCAGGATTGCACTACAGTGGGAAAAAGGGCATATAACTTGTACTTGCCTTACAGTACTCTACACAGTGCCATATGTACTAAGTTTAGTTCAGTGAAATGAAATTCAATGAAATGAGTTTTCAGTAATTTGTGTTTTCAGCTATGTGTTTGGGGTGAAATGAAATTCAGTGAAATGAGATTCAATGAAACAAAATAGACCCGGCAAAAGCACCACTTTTAAATATTGATTTTAATACATTTTCAGATTAGACCATTACCATCTGCAAACTGAGTGGGACCTCAGCATTTTTCCATTTATACTACATTTTCCATAGGAGTATTTTCCAGAAGGCTGTGACACATGTCAGGGCACCAAATTGGACCAAGGAAGAGACCACCTAGATGCTGACCGTCTATGCTGGAGCAGAGCATTGGATGAGAGCCAGGCCAAGGAACTTCACGATAATAGACATTTGGAACCAGATTGTGAGGGAGCACCAACAATGTACAGGGATGTACTGGATTGGAGGGCAGCTTCACCACTACTATAATAACCTGCATTAGAGTGATGCAGAGGAGTTTTATTGGAGGGTCACTGAGGTGCGGAGACAGCCAGTAGATCCATACAATAAGTGTCACAATCCTACGTATAGCTGAACATTCCTATGGAATTTAGAGATATAACTGTGGCCAAAATACACCAGATGGCTTTTATAACCATTAAGTAGCTGTTCTGATAATTAGCTTATCTGGATAATTAAGAAGATGTAGTGACTGCTCTCCATATAAGTATGGATTCTATTCCCATGCTGTTAATTTATTTACTAATACATATAATGTGCATGATTCTGAACTTTGTAGATGTACATCTGTTTTCCAACATATAATGACATAATTTCACACATCAACTATAGTCATGTACTACTGACACAATTAGTGCTTGGGCCACTGATGACTATGAATTTTGTAGTTATCCATTATAATATGACAGTATCACCCACTCCAGTTGTATACATCCGAATAGTAATTCATAACTTCTTTACTTCATTCTTCATAATAAAGTGAACATTCTTTCAACACTCCCATTTGTTTAAGCCAAGAGGAATGCCTGTCTGACTGATTACACATGCGTTTTCAGTTATGTGTTGATAGTCGTTATTTCTGTAGCTTATAATGGCCAAGAAGTGTTAGAAATTTCTATATTCATCTGTTATCCACAGGAAACTGGATTGACAGAAGTAGTACCTGTCTGTTAAGAAGAAGCATGTGCTACCTGTTATCTTGACCTCTAAGGAAACTGGCCAGCATGCCTATATTTTGGCGTGCTGTGGGTTCAAATCCACATAAGGGAAACATATCATTAAACTGTTATCTTGGATTATTTTACCCATAATTGATTATTTTTCTCTACATAACTGCTTATTGATATTAACATTTATTTTGTGCATGGTTACAAATAATTCAGTTATTTGTTGAATTCCTAAGAATATGCTTGTAATCCATAACAGTCTGTTAACAGCAGATCTGTTAGTAAAGCTTACTATGTCTAACAAAGACTTGGGCAATATATTATTTTCAAAAGTACTATCAAGTGTTGTCTTTTCATTAATTATTAAATTCACTTCAACAATGACATCATCCTTATCTTTTGAAGTAATGAGATGGACAGACTTACAGAAGAAATGCAGAAGATGGAGACACAGTGATGTATGTATTTGCTTTGTGATGTACACTTTGCTAAGGAATATCTTTAAATGTAGTCCTGCCACATACCTTACTGTGTCCCTGATATACAGCACCTTTTATAGTTCTGGTAATAGCTCTGTGATATGTGACACCGTCCCTCTGTCTGAGGAATGTATGTTTTCAGTTGCTGTTAATGTTTTTGACAGCAGTGCTGGCATGAATTCATTATTGTTAAGTATTTGCTTACTTGCCCAAATGCACTAATCATGTTAATTTTGTCTAATACTAAGCTATGATCCATTTTGGTAGACCAGCCCCCATCCAGGTGATGTCATAACACCAAGTCTTTTCTATGCATTCACAGCTCACACATTCAGGATGGATTAACAAAGTAGATAGGTGTCAACATTAGAGTTTGGGTGTCCATTACAGTTGTAGGTTTGAATCTCATGTCCTCTAGTCTGTGTTCAAAGATATAGAAGCCCATGTGTAACACTGCAAAATGTGCATGCTAATTATCTGATGTTCTTCAGAACAAAATTTTCTAGTACCTGATCTGAGAAATGCGTATCCCTGTCATTTGAGGAATACGTTATTCATAGTTGCTCTTTTCTTTTTTTTTAGGTGATGAAGATTGGATCCAGAATCATGCCCTGTGCAGTGAGCAGATACACAGGCTTGAGGAGCAGTAGAGGGAGAAAGGTATGTTGTTTCATTTTTCTGTTTTGTTAAATGAAATAGATCTGAAAATGGTGCAGAACTGTATTTTTCACATTGCCATGTATATTGCTTAGTATGCCTCAATACCCATCATGCATCAGTAAGGTGAGTGTAATAATCACACTAATAGCTATAATTAAAGTCTGATTTAAATGCAAAAATGTTAAAATATCATTTAACTTCACGCCATATTTTCTGCAGATTGGTTTTGAAATGTAGCTGACAACCCAAATGACAGTTGGGTTTGTGTATCCATCACACATATGGTGAGGTGCAGGCTTTGCATACAAGTTTTAGTGCTTTTACTGCTGCTTATAATGTATGGGTTGGTACACTTGTATCTGTGGATTTGTTTCCCAGTGACTAATCTGTTCTGCATAGCCTGCCTATTCACACATCAAAGGGTGTCGGTTGTGTCAGTGTTCACACTGTTTGCAGACTGTGTGGCATTGCCTTCAGTTTAGCATTGGTATTTCCTATAACACCTTGCGTGTTTTTGTTACAACGTACTTGTATTTTATGTTTGTGGATACTTGTGGAGATAGGTATTTCTTTGCTACATTTCTTTGCTACATTTCATAATCAGCAAGCATCACTGGATATTTATAATTTGCAGGCTACTGACTGCTACTAATTGTAGGTAGGTCATGCATACATTTATACACATACAATACTGTTAGTACAACATATATTAGACTCTCATATGTAACAGGCTGTGGTGATTGAACATTATAAGTTTTGGTTACTGTTGTATTCATTACATTGATGTAGGTCCAGAAAATTACCATGCTGCCTGGCTAAGATGTTTATCATATGGCTTGCCTAATTTCCACAGTATTGTCTTTTCACTTTGTCCTCATTTTAACAGTGTCACTTAGTGGCTGTTCATATGACTCATCACATGCCTCATAGAATTACATGACTCATGGAATCCCAGAGTCATAGATTAGTAGTCTTAAAACTTCGTTGATGAGCTCAGTCACAAAAAATTCCAAAAATCGTGAAACCTAGGTAGTTTTCCAAAGCAGCAAGCCTTTATTCGTACCAGGCAACTGATCTTCAGTAAGAAAAAAAATCAGAAATACTTTACAATGTTAAATATATATCAGCTTTTGTATACTATGTGTGTTTTTTGTTTTTTCTTGTTTTTCATTTTCTTTTATCTATCTAGTTAGCTCTTTTTACTTATCTACCTATGTATATGATTTTAGTTCTTGTCATAGACCTGATAAACGCTTTAGTTAGCTAAAAGGGATTTTAGTTAAAAGTTAGTCTTTTTATATGTATGTTATGCTTTTGTTAATACCAGATTTTGGAGTGTGGGTTGCAAATAGTATATTTTCCTTAACTAGGAATTAGTTTGATCTAATTAGTAGTGGTGTGTGGGGGGTGGGTACTTGCTTTTCTTAAATGCACATTTACACCATGCTTATATTGCTTGCCTGGAATAGGCTGGACTAAAATTAAACAATAAGTTACCAGTCAGTAAGTAGTAGGTTGCAGTTCCTTTATGTTGGCCAACTACGGCTATTCAATGAATTTGTTTTTGAAGATATGCCTGTTCATTAAAAGCAAACCTCGATGAGTAACATTTGATGAACAGCCATTCGAGGAAACATTAATTTGATGGCTGGACATAGACCCAGCACAGCCAGGGCTTCATCCCTCTGTGCCATGGAGCTGGCACTCTAATTTCTGATTTTTTTTTTTTTGGTGTATTTATCAGATTTCAGGTTTTTGGTTGATTATGATGTCTAATTATCTGGTACAAAAGACTGCCACAATGCTGATACCAATGACTGAGTGGATGTTAACATCAGAAGGTGGAATGGTATTGACTAAGTAGTTCATGAACTATAGAGCTTTGGTTTTCTTGGTGTTTAGTACAAAGCCAGAACCACTTAACCAATTACCCATTTTGTATGCTTGTAAAAGAGAGCTGCTGGCTGTTGTAAACTTCGTTAAGAGATACTGTAGAGACAAGGACAGTAGAATTACCTGCATACAGAATCAGATGCATATGATATAAGGCAGTACAGGTTACACTATCAAAAGTACTGAACAGTAAAAGGCCAGAGATACATACTTGGGGTGCTTAGCAATGAACAGGATATCAGAGCTATATTACCCATAACAATGTTAATATATATATTTTGTTATCAAATAAAGTGGTAGCTGATGCAGTTGGTACTGTATAAGATATCATGTAAAAATGAGGATGTCATTTGGAAGAAAATTTTACTGTGATTCATTATAATAGTATTCATATAGTTAAGTTAAGAAGTAGAAAAAAACAGTACAATGTTACACTTGCAGTACTTGTCAATGTATTTTGTAAAAACTGCAAGAAAAATCCAGCTTACAGTTTTCACCATGTGATATCCTTAAACATCCTGTTTAAAGGTCCAGTGTTTCTAAAGTGTAGCCAAACTGCCCACTTATGTTGTGCTGACGAGGTCAATAAAAAGGCCAAAACATGTATGTCCACAACTAGTGGGGTTTGGCTTTATTGGCCTGAATGTAACCATAAAGAAGCCATATAGCTGAAATGCTTGATGTCCTTAAAGGTCCGTTTGCATATATCCCATGGGCCTCCATTACAGGAGGTTTAAGGTATCACACACTGAAAACTCTAGCTTGGCTGGGTTTTTCATTCAGCTTTTACTGAATGGTTTGTCTGTGTGACTTTTTACCCATTGGTTTGAATGTATTAATGTGGAACATGTTAATTTGTTCAAAAGATGCCATCAGATATTATTTTAATAGAATAGCCAGCTATATTAAAAATAGGCTTGATATGTCTTGTGCGTGGTTCAAGCAAGTTCTGTCTGAAAGACAAAATTATTTAAATCATGCTTTGGCTAAATAAATGTTGAATTGTGAAGAGAATAAAACTTGTAAGTTTCAGATTTTACATGCTGTCATACCAAACAAATGCGATGACTTCAGGAATATATTACTTTTACAAGAAAATGGCAATTATGCCTAAGGGCTTTTAAACGAGTCATTATTGATGAGTCATTTAGTATTAAGCCTACTTTAAGACTCAGAGACAAAAGGAAGCTGTGAAAGCTTGAAAAAGAATGTTAACATTTTCATACACTGATGTATTCCTGTTGTTCTTTTTGCTTATGCATTTGCTCTTTTCATTTTACTGCAACATAACATTTAAATTGCTGCATAACTGGTTTCAGATTTTTAATGGACAGTATTTAAATGTTTTGCAGTGTTTTCTCTGATGAACTTGAAAAAGAGCCCTTTCAGTCTGAAAGCTTGTGTATTTTATTCTTATCAGTACACTGAATTGGGTTTCTTACTATTGAAATCGCTGGAATACCCCAACATTGATGGCTTCAGCTATTGAGACAACCTCTGCTGAATTGCTAGTAACTTCAGAACCAAATAACAGTCTGATTACATCCAAAGCTGGGCAGGTGAAATATGTAGATATGATGGCAAATCATAGTAAAGGCCTTGAACTGCTCAATAAACAAGGAACCTGTCAGTGAGCCTATTATGAATATGGCCCATGAAAGCTTAGAGTGCTGATTCCATTCTGTCATCTGACTGGAAAAGCATGCTGCATGGGTAAGAAGAGCTTGCTAGACCCAAAGCATGTTGTGAGCTTCTTGTGTATGCATACATCTTTCCAAGAACAAAGCAGTGCCTCTATAATTGGAGTGATGGACTAATGAGCCTGCCTTAGGCAAAGGGATTATGACTGATGCCTTCCAGATTTAAGGAGCATGGCATTCCTTAATCAAGCTGTTGAATAGTAACTAGACTGGATATGTTATTGTATTAGTAGCAAGGAGCCTGAATATGCAATTCTATACCAGCAATGCTAAGGTATTCCAGGGCAGACTGACTATAGCCAAAGAGGTATCCTTTAGCTTAGAAAGATGTGTTCAAAAGTAGTGGTTGGTGTCGGGTGTTGAAAGAACAATTTATTTGCCTTTTGTTGACTGGAGAAATCTCACTAAGTCAATGGTCTCTTTTCAGAGGAAACCCAAGGTGTTATACATATTGACTAGGGGATATATGGTCATGGCACCAAGGAAATTCCCCTGCTGTTTTTTGTTTGTAAGACAGCGGATGGCAACAGGAAGGAGAGAGATATCGGAGGAGAAGAAGCATGAGGGGAGGTGCAAATTACAACAGACAAGGAATAATCTGTGGAAAACACTGGAGATATGGATGAGAAGCAGTCTGCAAACTTGCCTGCTGTCAAGGTAATTGAGAAAGACCCTGTGGTTACACTACTCAATCAATGAGTGAAGATGAACCAGAGGACAGTGTTGCCATTCCATGGTTGCAGGCTGATTAACTGGTCGAGTAAAGTGAAGAAGGGGAAACTGGAAGTTTGAAAGATGTTGTATAGTAGGAAGGTGAACCACAAATACCAGCACAATCATAGCCAGAGGAAGTGCCTACAAAGAGATCATATGCAGGAGTGGCAGCCGTTAAAGAAAGCACAACAAAAAGCTCACCAGAATAAAGATGCAGTAGTATGAATAAATAATAATCCAAACAAAATGACTTGCACCAATGTAGGACAGCAACCAATTTAATATAAAGACAATAAAATAAGCAGCAAAGCTTTCAAGTATCCAGTACCTTTCTTCAGTGCTAACAACGAGCAACAAATGCATGATTCATTTTATACATTGTCAATTAATTACAACCCTGATCACACAGCCAATAGAAAGAGTCATTCAATTAATATAATGCAAACACAATTAAAAAATATATAGCAACAATTCATATTTAACAAAAACAGTTCATATAAACCCAATTTAAAAATGTATACAAAAAATATATTTTATCCAGACATTCATTTGTTTTAATTTTAATACCGGCTTAACTGAAACCATTTGATTAATGCCTGGTGGACATTCAGCTTGTAAACGTAGAATCCAGTTGTACTCCTTATTTTCTAATTTTGTATTTCAATCACCCCTTCTAATATTCTAATTGATTTCATCATTGTCTCAATAACCCTAAATCTAAAGCTATGAGTAGGATTTTCAAACACATGTTTAGCCAATGAATTGGTCAGAACACCCCTTCTTATGTCTGAGTTGTGTTCTATAATTCTATCTTTTAGGCATCTTGTTGACTTTCCCACATAAAAACACATACATTTTATACATGTAGCTAAGTATACTATATTGCTACTGTTACATGTGGCAAAACATCTAAAGGTAAAAGTAATATTAGTTCTAGGATGTACACAAGTATTCTTCTTCTCAGTATACATGCAACAACAATGGAAACAAGCAAGAGTACCTTTTTAACCCATCTGTTCTCATTTTTGTCTTGCATATCCTTAGAACATAATCTGTTTTTAAGATCTGAACATTTTCTATATGTAAACATTGGTCTCTCATTTATGTTCTTCTTTCGGCTTTTCCCAGTTAGGGGTTGCCACAGCAGAACTCCGGTCTGCTAATGATTGGCAGTATATTTTTTACGGGTGCCGAGGTGCCAGCTCGACATTCAACCTTCAGCGAAGGCATAATTTTGTTAAATTCAGGTTAACTCCTAAGAATACCCCAATTGTCTATAACTATCCTTCAACTACCATCACTACACCTACTGTATGTAGCCATATATTGAACATCTTTGGTGCAGTTGCTATTAGCACTCATATCATGGTCACCTGATGTTTCATTAAAATATGGCCGAGCTGCCGAAGATCTATTGGCTAGTACAAAGCCTTTGGCATTTTCTAACATTTTGTTCTCATACCCTCTCTGTCTAAAAGAGTCCACAAAGTTTAATCTACTCATAAGTATCACCTGAGCTTTAACAATGCCCTTATATATATGGGGGATACATGCTTTTTCTATGCAAATATTTATTCTTCTGGACATCCTTTTTAAAAACTGATGTCTGTATTTGTAACCCCTCATATCTAATACTAACATCCAAAAACTCCATTACTTGGCTTGAATAATGCATAGAAAAGTTTAAAAAATTAGTTGTAGTATTCAAATATTCAATATATGCAATCAATTCCATGTGATCACCCTCCTAAATGAAAAAATATCATCCACAAACCTCTTAAAAAATGCCACTTTTTAGCATATTGGTCTGAGCCTGAGTGTATGTGAACTTCCTCCCATTCATTCAAAACTAATGTTACATAACTATTGGCCATGGAGTTGCCCATTGCAGCACCTGAGATTTGATGGTAATATTTTTTATCAAAAATAAAAACATTACTTTCAAGAACTATGTCCAGAAGTTCACAAATCATTTCTGTCTCCCTGTTCCATATTTATATTTATTCAGTAGTTGTCTAATGGCTATGATACCATTTTTATGAGGTATCATAGTGAACAGCGATTTTATGCCAAGAGTTACCATAGTAAATGTACCAACACTTTTTGTTCTAAACCATGCAATAAACTGCTGTAAAAAGTCAGCTGTATCCTTAGTGTAACTCTTGACATATTTTAAGTGTTTACTTAATTTACCGTGCAGCTACACAGTGGCCCAGCCTCACCCCGATACAGTGGGCCTCATTGGTAGCTTGTGGATAGATTTATGTACCTTGGGTATGCCATATAAAATCGGGAGTACCGGATGGGGAAACAGTTAAAAACATAAATAATTCTAAAGAAATATCATTCATTGCTTGCAAGTCATACAATAATATATTGACCTTATTAATAAATCCATCAACCTGAGCACTATTAATTTCTTCAAAGGCAAACCTATAATTCACAATCTCTAATATACCATTGTAATAATCACTTTTATTCATTATTATGATCTCCCCGCCCTTGTCAGCCTCTTTCAATATTATGTCATTATTCATTTCTAATTCATGTAAGGCTTGTTTTTTATCCTTAGTTAACTCATAAATACACTTAAATCTATCATTTCAATAAAAGTTTCTAATTTGTGTTTCACATGCATTATAAAAAGCTTGTACTATAGGATGACTGTTAGGGACAAAAGTGCTGCCAGGGGAGGTTCGTGCTATAGGACTGAAGGACTGTAGGCCCTCCACCTGTAGAAAGAAGGAAGAAAAGAAGATAAAAAAAAAACTCGCGAGTCCTGGAATTCCACACATGCGTGCTTGGAGTTCCTGGTACTCACAAAACTCCAGACTGCTGTGTTGGGCAATCTGGATAGAGGAGAAAGGCATCTCTGCCCTGCAGCCCAGAAGTCTGTGCGGTGATGACCACACAGAACGGAAGAACAGCGGACTCCATTGCCCACAGGCTGGAGCCTCCGGTCTACTCTCAAGTACCAGGAGAATGTAAACCAGCTTCTGCCGAGGAGGAAACCAGCCGTTAGCCTTGCACGGATTCAGGACCGAGGAAGGTGTGTGCATGATTCAGCTGCTGCCGAGATATGGAGACATCACCGAGGAAGGTGTGTGTGATTCAGCTGCTGCCGAGGTACAGAGACTGCACCGAGGAAGGTGTGTGTTTGTGTGTATGTGTGTGTGTGTGTGTGTGTGTGTGTGTGTGTGTGTGTGTGTGTGTGTGTGTGAGACCCTGGACCTTGGGTGCAGGTGGCAAGGGCCTGAATTCCCTACCCACCACCATTTGTAAAAAATTTGCAGATTTTTGCCTCATATTTGTTCTGTTCCTCATAAAATCTGTGGTTTCTGTATCTTTGTTTTTCCTTGCAAAGTCAGTAGTGCAGTGGTGAACTGGTAGCATTGTTGCCTGACAGCTACAGATTATCTGGTTTGATTCTTGGCTGGGGTGCCTTCCTTGTGGAGTCTGCATGTCCTCCCATCTTACAAAGACATGTGTCTGGAGTGTTTCTCCTTTCTCTGCTGAAAATTGGCTTTTGTTCCAAGTCAGACTAGGTTCCTGATTAACAAATGTTTAAAAATAACAGGCATTTGAATTTCAGACTTAATATTCTTCAGAAAGTACATGGTAACACAAAACCTTTTATTCTAGCAATTTTTTAAGTTTATAACATGGATATTTGAAATTTGTCCCTATTTTTGGGACTGTATTCCCCCATTATTGGCTTTGTCCAGGTATTTTGTGCTAAGGTTGAGAGCTATAATGTAAACTGAATTCACTGAATATGTTTGGGGGCTGTATTCCCCCATTACTGGCTTTGTCCACATGTTTTTTGCTAAGAGGTTGAGAGCTATGGTGAGAACTGAATTCACTGAATATGTTTGGGGGCTTTATTCCCCCATTATTGGCTTTGTTCAGGTGTTTTGTGCTAAGAGGTTGACAATTATGGTGAGAACTGAATTCACCAAATGGTATCCATTTAAGTTTCAGTCTTCCTCTCTTTCACAAAACAGCTGATTTGTCATAGTGGTATGTTGCTCTGACTGTTTTGCACAGGGTCCTCTGGGTTCAAGACTTGGCAGTGAAATGTATGGTGGTAACACAGCATTTTATTTTAGCAACTTTCCAACATTATACAAGCAATGTTTAAAATGTGTCCCTGGTTTTTGGGCTTTTGTCCCCCCCAATAAATTTCAAATTTTCCAGATTTCTTGTGCTGCAAAGTTCAGAGATACAGCTGAGTGTTGAGTAGATTTTACAAGGAGCTGAGAGCTGCAGGAGAACAAAAGTTTAGTGCAGTTTATGTTGAGTCTGCTTGCATTGTTAATAGCACAGCAGGTAGTGTACTTGTAGAGAGTCCTGCCCTGGTGTTTGCAGAAGGCTGTGGGTTCTACTCCCCAGTAGGTAAATGCATTGCTGATACTGTACTGTGTTGTAAAGGGGGTGGATGCTGCAGTCCTTTTTGGCAAAGATACCTAGTAACTATGAACCTGTTATCAGTTTGCCATCCATTCCCTATTGCGATATTACTAGCTTATCATTTTTTAAATGCAGCATAGGCAATTTATTCCTCAAGGGCAACAGGCACTTTATTTGTAGATGAAACAATGACATATAAAGTTGTTTGCTAGCAGCAACCTCTTCATTAGTTACAAGTTTCTTTAATGTGGAATTATTTAGATGACTTTTACTTCGTCAGAGATTTACTGATACTGGTGGACTGTAGAAGTTTGACTAGACTTTTATGATGTAAATGTTCTGAATTGGGCAGTTTTGTCATTGGTGCATGCATTTTGTTTCATTGTTTACTGGAAAATGTTCAAAACAATAAATCTAAAATGTCCTCTAACAACTGTACTGTATTGTACAAGGAATATAATTTAATACAATCAGGAAGGTGTATCAAAGAGCATGCATATGTTTCGTGTTCAAGGGACCTATGATTTGAAAACAGCCCAAAGTTAATCTTTATTTGCCACTGGCAAAATGTATTTTCTTTTAATGTGGGTTTCAATGCTGTTTCAATGAATGCGAGTTTCAAGGGCAGAGAAGTTTTAATGCTAAGTCTATTTTCATTGTGAGACTGCATTGATTTGTTTAGCAGATATCTATTAGGGTTTGTGCTGTAAAATGCAAAATAAAACTTTCAAATGAAATCCAAATCATCGCAGAAGTAAAGCAGTATGCACATTACAGTGTTCATGGTAAATGGGGTGAAATAACCAAGGAATGGGACATTGGAGTGGCTGCAGGGGGAGGCTCCATTTGACCATGATTTTGTGAGGGAGGAAGGGCAGCAAACTCAGACAGCCCCAGCTGAACTATATCTCTCAACTGTCCAGATTTTTGCAGAATGAATAGATATTTGCTTCTTATTTTTCGTTTGTTCCTCATAAAATTTGTGTTTTTCTGGCAAATCATTTAGGAATGAAGTCACTAAATGACAGACATTGAGTTTCAGACGTCATAACCTTCAGAAAAAATGCATACTAAAGCAAGACCTGTTGTTCTATCAACTGTCTTAAGTTTATACAAGAGCAATTTTTAGTACTGTTTGTATGTTCCCCCAATATATTTGGCCTTGTCCAGATTTCCTGCATTAAGAAGTTGAGAGGTATGTGCAAATCACTTTATAGAGTTAGGAATATCCAAACCTCTCAACTGTCTCCAATTTTGGCTCAAAATGTTGCTCTCCCCCTAATAATCCCTCCTCAAAATGGGAATTTTGGAAGAAAACGTGGAGGGTTTACAATTATATATAACTGTAATGATCAGAGTTATAGATTAGTTTTATTTCAGAAATGCATGTAGATGCTCTTATTGTGTTAGCTGCCAAGTTAACAGTGTTAATATTAAAAAAAGTGTCCCTTCTTTGACAGGTTCCCAGCTGTATTATGTGGCAATTTTATATTTTTGCATCACATTTTGGTCTGTTTTTCATAAAATTGTGGTTTTCTGGCAAATTAGTGGCAAATCATTATAGATTGATGTTAGAAAATAATGGCAGACGTTTGCGTTTCAGATTTCATAGCCTTCAGAAAATTCATACTAATGCAAGTCCTACACCAGCTTAATGTAAACCCACCATGTCACAAGATGGGTGCAAAACTGGCTAAAGGACAGAACCCCATCTACTTCTCAAGTACAGGCAAACATAGGAGGACTATGGCTGACAAAGTTTGTAGATGACGACACTCACATTCCTAACATGGTTAAAAAAACCTTCTACATTGCCCACCTGATCATGAAGGATTCACATCCAGATCAAGTGAGGTCATTGTTCCCATCTGCTCAGAGGTGACCCTGTGCATGACATACAAGGCCATGTCCCCGGAATTAATATGGATGCTCCACTCAAAAAAATCCAAATCTACCAGATCCACTAGGACATGCTGGAGGATAGATTTGTCACCAGAGACTCCCTATGTTGTGGAATAAAATCCTGGTCCATGTGAGGCAGAGCCACAGCTGGCTCTGTTCATGGGGAGATCAGAGGTTTACCCCACAGAATCATCATCATCTCTGCTGCTGCAGAGGCAACAACAACAAAAAATGGGCAGTTTTTTTTTACATAAGGGGGTGGTAAGCACAAAAACTCTGGGCTAGGCTTATAAATTGAACCTACTAGTGTTCTATTATCTTTCTAAGTTAATAAGAGCAATATTTAAAAAAGTGTCAGAGCCATCACCGTCAACCAGAGACATTTCAAATTGTGACATACTTGTTGCACCCCACTTTCCATTGTAGTGGCTCTGGATGTGTCCAAGGAAGGATAAGAGCAGTTATGCAGTGTCCCCCCCATCCAAGGTAGGCACAAGTATGACCATGGCTTTTCATCTGTCCTTGATTTTACAGAATGTTCTGGTTTTCTGTCACATTTTTATACTGTTGATTTATGCTTCTTATTATTCAGAAAATGCATGCTGTCACAGTGCCCTGTTGCTCTGTGATAAAGTAGCAGTGCTTTAATGACCATCAGGTAAGCTTTTTGGAGATTGTAAGATGCAAGTAAGCTTTAATAAGCCTACTGTTAAAGAATTACCAGCATTGAATGCCTTTTTGTTGTTGCCATGCAGAGAATATTTACATAAATAGATAACGTATAAGCCTTGGGTATTGAAATGCATATTACAGTATTTGTAATAAAGGACAAGATTACAGTATGTTCAGAAGCTCATTACATTTGTTGGAGACTTGCAGTCATCTTTGCAGGCTTTACCCGTAAACTAAACAGAATGCCAATCTATCATGTGTAGTCCATAACTTATGCAGTCATCCTTTAAGCAATTTATCTTGAGTGTGTTTCTTGTTTGCTGTTCATTTTTTACTTTGATCATGTCTTCCCCATGAAACAAGTAGATAGTTGTTGTCAGGCAGCAGATATTTTTTGGGTAAGAAACATTTTTACAAGTGGGGGTATCACAGAGATTGCTACTTTCAGCATGTTACTTGGTAATTTTATAAAACTGAATATGTTATAATTAGAACTGCAGTGCTAGGAGAAGTGGTTTGAGTTGAGTGCTGCTTGTTTTTCTTATACTTGATTTTGACTGGGATTCCAGTAATGTATTTAAAATGTAATTTATTTTTTCATGCCTCACAACCTGTGTTTCCATCTAGATATTAAGTTGTCATGTATCCAATACATTGAAATATTTTTTCTTCTACACTTCAGTTTGTCTTGATTGGACTCTTGTAATGACTGCCACCCAGGACAGTGTATTTAATTAAAGTTCCAGTTGTTGTGGTTTTGAGCATAGCTTCACCCCTTTCTAGTTGGCCACATCCCTTCCCATTGGCCCCACCCATTCAGCAGTCTCCTGCAGCCCCCTTTAATTTGAAGTCACCAGCTGCCACTGAGTGCTGCTACACTTACATACCACAGCAGTATTAAGCTGAGTATTACCATACAAAAGTTTTAGGTCCAAACTTTGTGTAAATAGTTTCAAGTCTGCAAGGCATTTGCAAGTCCATCCACATTGGATGGAATAAATTTTAAACCTTTCTCAAACAATGATACATATCTAAAATCAATGGCCATATCAGACAAATTAATAATACAACTGTTTTCAATACTTATGTCCTTGTTTTGTTCCTTGTCCTGGGGCCGCTTCGACTCCTGTCCTTGTTCCTTCTCTGTGAATGTCTATGTGAAGTTGTTTGCTTGTTTACGTTCACTTCCTTGGGTAGTTTCAAATGAATGACTTGCCTGGATCTCTGAAAACTCGCAGCCATTGACATTTCAGCAGAATCTTCATTCATGCTCTTGTTATACCCTGAACAGAGTTCAGAACTATGCCAGAAGCCTGAATGGAGGCAGGGACTTTGCATGATTAAGTATTCATGTCCTCTGTTGCATCGCCATCAACAGGTGAGCCAGTAACAACATCACTGGATAAAATATGATGATTAGCATTGGTATCCGCCAATGGAATGCTGCAATCATCAAGCACTCTGACAGAATCCATGTTAATAATAGTCTGAGGGGGCATTGCCATATTAATATATTTATTTTTCACATCTTTTGGACATGAAAAAATATGACCATTGTTAAAATCATTTATGTTCCAGTTTAACATTTTCAGCTTGACCCTCTCAAGCCGTTTATCATATACTGATAATTTGTCCAGCAGTTTATTATACTCTGCAACATATTTATTAAAACATGATGCACGAGATATATCACTTTCTATTTTTGAAATTTCTTCATGCAAATCTGCTTCATCAGTAAGAAAGGGATCATTCATAAGGTGCATATATTTCAAACCCATTTATATGTTGAGCTCCTGCCATTTTTTTAAAAGAGCTGGGTAAGTGTTGCCGTAAGATGGCATTTTTAGTATGCAGAGCCCCCTAGGTACAATACCAAGCTTTATGTAGGCTAAAAGACTGTACCTTTGCCATTGAAAAGTTTTAAAACATTGAACCTTTTGTTCCAGTTGTTGAAGCAGTTGTTGAAAATTCGTACTTTGAGCATCCTGTGCAGTTACCCGCAATACAGGAGCATCCTGCAGACCACTTAGAAGAGGGTTCTGCCGATTAGATAGTAATTGATTTAAGGAAAGAGACATCAGTATGGTTGCGTGTCGAACTCCCAATAGGAAAGCAGCCTCATGTTTCTGGTATAGCTTAAATGAAAATAATCAAGCATAACAAAAATCTCACCAGAATAAAGATGCAGTAGTATGAATAAGTAACCAATTTAATATAAAGACAATAAAATAAGCAGCAAAGCTTTCTGGTATCCAGTACCCTTCTTCAGTGCTAATAACAAGCAACAAATGCATGATTTGTTTTATACATTGTCAATTAATTATCACACAGCCAATAGAAAGAGTCATTCAATTAATATAATGCAACGTTGGTGCCAGTCGTTTTGTTTGGATAGCTGCTAAAGAAAGAACAGACCAGTATTAAGCAGAAACAAAAGCCTACAGTAAAGATTTCTTAAAAATACTTCTTGGCCATTGACAGGTAGAATTTAGTATATCTCAAATTCACATTTTAATTCATTTTTGAAATGAGCAATTTTGTAATGTGACTTTTGATAAAGTTTAATGGACAAATTTGTACATGCAGTTGACACAAAGAAGCAGGACTATCCCTGAAATTAATATTTGTTTGAAGCAGTTCCTCCAGTGTTAAAAAAGAGACTAACAGTTTATATTAAGTTTGATGACATAGAATAAGAAAATATTAATGGATATTTTCTGTCTGTATGTAAAATCAATATATGAACAAATGATATGAGGAAAGAAAAATGTGATATTTGAGATAGCCTAAAATGATTGTGTGTGTTTTGTGCTACAAGAGATGCTGATAGAATGTGTATGCACAGGTAAACTATACAGCTCAAAACTTTAGGTCTTATTGTAGGTGTTGCAGATATAGTGAGCATTGGTCGAGTGACTGTGTTAAAGAAAATTAAAATGCTGAAAATGAAGCTATTCAACAAACTGTGACAGCTGGGTCAAGTAGTGTGGAAACATTACCTGGTCACTGTAATGAGGAAGAGGGGGAACAAATGTTTCTGTAGATGAAGGAGAAAATGATAAAGAATGGCTGATTGTAGGGAAAAAGATGTTAAAAATATGAAGAGATTGAAAAGATCCATAAAACAACTGGAATGAAAGCTTACTATAGATAATCATATTTGAGGAAGAATATAAAAATGGCTCGAAAGATTAATACAAAAAAGTAAAGGATATGTTTTTCAGTCATTTCCCCTAATGTAAACAGTATAGAAATGAAAACAGAAGAATTGCTTTGGTACAATGATGTAAACAGTTAAAATATGACATAATACACTTATTAGATACACATTTAAGATACACATTTAAATAACACAAGGCAGACAGAATGGTTAACATAAATATGGGGAAAGAAGATCATTAGCTAAATGGGTAATGATTTATGTTCTTGGAATCATAATATTGTACAAGGTGTATTATTTTACAATACCGATTTGAAACCGATTCGAAACCTGGACATGAAATTACTGTTGTTGGTTCAGGAAGGTTAGTGATATTAGATTGTTGTTTTGAAGAAAATGTAATAAGACTTATAGTAGTTTATGCTTTTAGATCAGGTACTAAAATAACACAACTTTTTCAAGAATTAAAAACAAAACATTTTAATGTTAACATTAATATACTGATTTGGAAGACTTTAATTGTGACCTTAGTGGAAGAAAAGGAAAGCAAGCAAAACAAGGAGAGACGTTAAAGTATATAAAGAACGTTTTTCACAACATCAACTTGATGTAGGGCAGGAATATAAATATATACTTATATGAAGGAAAAGGTAAGAACAGAAATTACCTTTTTTTTTGTTTTCTCAGACAGATTAAAGGAAGCGAATGCTGACACTATTTTGTGGATTTTCTGATGATGTACCACTAAGGGTTGTTTTACAACATGGTTATTATTGAAGAAGGTAAAGGATGTAAGAAATTAACAAGGCACTACTCAAAATTACAGATGTTACAAGGTGAAAGGAGGGTATTTACAAAGGATTTACAAATGAGAGATTTTTATAGGAAATTGGTTAGGGTGGTGGGTTGATTACAAAAGAAAATATAAGTCTATGTATCTTAATGGAAAATGTCTGTGGCATAAAAGTAAAAAAGAAGACTGAGGAAGAATGTCAGAAATTAGAGGGAGTTATAGGAAATAATAATGAGAAGGCGATAATACGGCAAAACTAATATTTATATTGAATGAAGCAAATATAATATACAACTTATTAAGGCAAAATGTGTTTAAGGTAGAAATGGAGAGATTAATCCTTCTTAAGTGGACAAATAAAGATAACGAAAGTATGTTACTGGAGGTACAGAATGAGAAAGGCTTGATAGTTAATAAGCAAGGACAAATAATTAAGGTTGTAGACTTTCTTGGAGCAATGTATACACAGAAACAGATAGGTTCATAGGTTCATAGGTTAGTACTAGGCGAACTGCCCTTGCGAGCCATTTTAAGCCTAGCCAATTATCCCTTGTGAGATTATACAGGATGCAGATTAGGGGGTTAAAACATTTCTAAAGAAATAATGAATATACTAGGCAAATAAACTGCTATTGAAAAAGTTAAAAAAAAACAGAAAGTGGAAGGACTGAGTCTGTAAGAAAGAAAGGTGGTATTGATTACACATTTTCTGAAAAATGAACAAGAAAGGACTCAAATGTTTTCATAAAGTGATGCATGAGAGGGTGAGTCATGGCATAAATCAAGAGAAATGTATAGAAATATCATTAGACTTATTTGGAGTAAGAATGATAAGGAACTATGAAGTAATTGAAGCCAATATCAATATGTAAGGAAAATTATAAAATAGTCAAGATGTGTTGGAACTTCAAAGACAGATCACAGAAATGCACTAGTATCTTAGTTTAAGCTGACAGCCATAGGATTATATTTACCATATTTTTTGTGTCTAGCTGGTATTAAAGAATTATGTGTACTGTTGGAACTTCAAAGACAGATCACAGAAATGCACTAGTATCTTGGTTTAAGCTGACAGCCATACAATTATATTTATCATATTTTTTGTGTCTAGCTGGTATTACAGAATTATACGTACTGGGAAGGGTTTTATTAAGGCAGTCCATGACATTATCTAGTTAGAGGAATGTTAAGTATGTTCTAATGAAGTGTGTTTGAGAAGTACAATGAATGCTAATGTATCAGAGTTCAATTTATTTCTTAAAAGATGAAAGTGGAGGAGGAACTTCTGTACTTTTGAATGGTTTCTGAAAAACAAACAACGGAGAGTGGTTACTGACTGAGTCTGGTATTGTTCCTCAATAAGCTACATTGTCAAGACTTTTTTCCTTTCTTTTTTTTTTGTTTTTCTCACTCTGTCATATTTTGAAACTTCATATCTACTCAGATCACTACAAGTAATTGTTTTATATCCGATGACTTGGTCTATAAGTGCTTCATCTCAGTTCATTTGAATTACTTGTATCGTGTTTAATTATTAGCCATGTGTATATTTCCCTTTGCTTCTTTATATGTTGTTGAACTGTTTATAACAATACAATATTTCACATTTGCTGTAGTTTTTTAAATACACGTTTTTCTCTACACTTTGTGTTTGCCCATTGGGCCTAGGTCATGGCTGAAATGAGCACTCAGACCTACCAACATATCCAGTTAACAAATTTAAAATAAATACATAAATAAGCCCATGAAATCCAGTCTAGAATATGTTTCCTGGAAGTTTCATCCAGTCTTTTTATCATTTTTTTTTGCATGTTGAGTAAAGCCAGATTTATTAAGTGAGATATGGTTGTTGGCCGATGGTTATGAAGCAATCTGTATTATTTTCTCACTATTTATTTTTGATAAAATCCAGAATAGGATGTATTATTTTTTGGACTTTGGAACATCTGGGACTATAAACACACTGAAGGTGCCTGATTTGCATATTAATCTTAATTGAGGCTAATATGAGCTTTGGATTAATAAATATAGGCATTTTGGTGGGGCACAAAGAATATTCTGTATTCTTTGAGAAGTTAACAGCTAATCCCCTATGATCTTACGGTTGCAGTCATGATGGAAGATCTCCTAAGTGGGAAGCAAAATTTGTGCATCTGAATTGTCTGCCTTGGGTTATAAGTCAAATAGTGTGAGGATATCTGAGCTGATAGTTGTCTAAAATGGTGACTTTATTGTATATACTACAAGATTTCAGATGACAGATTTTTTAGGCCACAAGTAGATGTCCAGAATGGAAAGTTTTGTGTTATGTTGGTTAGTAATAATGACAAGAGAGCCATGGTTAGCATAGTTATCACCACAAGCAAGTAGTTGCATGAAGTGGATTAACATTTGTAATTTTAGTTTTCATGTTCATTGTGTGCATAAACAATACCTGCTTTGCTACAGTAACCCTGAGATAAGCAGATCTTTAATATGTGCTTCAGAAGATAATGCAAATGATGGATAATTGCAGTGAACAGGGCATGCTTACTGTGGTAGAGCAGTAGAAAGCTTTAGAAAGTTATGTGTTGTCAAAAAAAGCAGGAACAGGCTTGGGGTGGAGCCAGCAGGGATATATAAGACACCTCAGAGAAAGAGTGAGAGTGAGCCATTAGGTTTTCTGCAACTTGGCTTAAATTAAGTTATGGCCCAGTACTCCCAAACAGAGTCTAAGGGACCCTAAGGTTCTATAGAAAATTAGTGTAAGGCTAGAAGCAGAAGGAGAGAAAGATTTAGAAACGGTAGTAATGATTTTAAAAAGGTGGATTCTTTTTTTTTCTTTGTAGGAAATAAAAATGAGAACAAGGAAGAGGATGTAATCATCTAGCACAGCAGGTCATTGCTGGAGATTGGAGCCTAGTCAACCATATTCAGGGCCTTCTGCTTAAGTGGAATTTCAACTCCATTCCTTCCAAAACAACTGAACCAACCAGAAAGATGTCAAGGAGCACAAAAGGATGAAATAAAGCATTCTTTAATCACCCAAAGGACCACTGTATGCAACCCATATTAAGTAGTCATTAATTATGCTTGTATTGTATTGTGATGAAATGTAACTTGGGGCCATTTTTAAATATTTTCAGTATAAAGACTTATTTATGGCCCTGCTTTCTAAAACAGCCACTCTTTCATAGTAATTGGATGTATCACTCTTGTGGACCATAAATAAAATTAGTGTCCAGGCTAAGGGACCCAAAGATAGATTCTTGTGAGTAAAACAGCCAAGATGCTTGGTTACAGCTGAGAGCAATGACAATGCATGTCACACTTCCTGAGCCTATAGTCATACAGGAAAAAGAGGGAGGGAGCAGAACAGAGAATGGAGCCTTAGAGATACCACCCAGAAATTGCATAACACTAGCCCTAAACACACATTGCAGTTTCATAGGCGACAAGGTAAAGGGGTAAGTGATGGGGAAAGAACTCCAGGATAAGAGGAAAAAAGGTTACTATATATATAAATAAAAATAATGCATTAGGTAAAGTGACAAAACCTCCTCAGATTAACATTGTCCGTTTCCTTCCAGTAAGGTGAAACCAAATGCATCAGCAATTTCAGAAGTAATAATTATAAAAACTAGAGACAGCAGCTATTTGAAACAAATGAAAGGTAAGACATGCATTTAGAAATGAAAGGCTGTGTCTTTCAGCTGGTAGTGTATCTTAAATACTCTGATTAGCACTGAGAGGAAACTACCAGAGCCTGTTCTACAATTATTGCAGTGTCTTTAACAGAGAATTGGGGCAAGTTAAACACTTTGCTCCTTGTTCCATTCTCTTTCTTTTGTCCCCTCCTCTCTCCCCCACCCTTTCCCCTCCCCTTTCAGGAAAGTCTTTCTAAATTAGAATACAATACCCAGATCAAGTAAAATCAAAAAGGAGACTATTGAACTTTGGCACCATGAAGCTGGATAATTATAGAGGCA
This sequence comes from Protopterus annectens, assembly GCF_019279795.1. Classification (NCBI taxonomy): domain Eukaryota; kingdom Metazoa; phylum Chordata; order Ceratodontiformes; family Protopteridae; genus Protopterus; species Protopterus annectens. Next base: position 350,132,166 of record NC_056740.1, read on the forward strand.
AGGGACAAATAATACTGCTAATAATAGTTCAAATAATACTTTAAAATAGAAGTCAATTAAAAACAAAAGCCATTTTCAGTTTAACAGTATTCCCCAAAGGTACAGTTCTATAAATTTAATGGTTTGTGGAGTTTCTGATTCCTATATTTTCAGCATTTTTTTTTTTGCTCTCCATGTGACCTTACCCAATGGCTTCTGTGCCTACACCCAATCAGCCTATTTGTTCTGGGGGAACGTGAACCAGGCATTCCTGGGCTAGGCAAGAGCATTAAGACCAAGTAGTTTCTGTTTGAGACTCCCAAGGCCTTTGACACTATTCCCCACTCGGGCATAGTAGGCAAACTCTCAACTAGGTAAAAATCCATATGGTATTAGATGGGCAGCAAACTGGCTCACTGATAGAACCCATCTAATCAAAACAGGGGAAGCCACCTGAAGCAGTAGACCCATAACAAGTGGTGTACCCCAGGGATAGGTCTTGGGGCCTCTGTTATTCAGGATATACTTCTCTGAGGTGCATGCCAAAACCAGTGGGCTATGGCTGACCAAGTTTGCGGATGACTGCAAGCTGGGTGTGGTCATCAATTCCCCAAATTATGTGGACATCCTCCAAGAGGGTCTCACCCAAACAAATGACTGGTGTCAGAAACATGGCCTCAAGCTAAATGCCAAAAAATGCATCATCATCCCCTTTGGGGAGGGTGATGTCCCCACATATTATCACATTAACAACAACGTCTTAAGCATGCATTCAGTCATGAGAGATTTGGGCACCCAGGTTGATAGCAACCTGACTTTTGACCACCATGTTGCTTCCATTCTATGGAAAGCTTTCTATATGGCACACCTCATAAGTAAGGGTATGTCATCCAGGGACAAGAAGGTCTTGACATCCCTGTATTCTTCCCTTATAAGGCCAGTTATTGAGTACCCTGCCCCCTTTGGCATATACCTCACAAAACACATACAGCAGCTGGAGAGACCACAAAGGTTCCTCACCAGAAGAATCCAGGGCCTCGAACATATACCCTACACAGATAGGCTAAAAGCCCTGTTCATCTGCTCAGTTTCATACAGACTCCTCAGAGGTGACCTCTATCTGGCATACAAAGCAATCTCAGACCCCACCTTGATGGGACTACTGCATATCTGCAAGTCAAGCTCCACTCGAGTAACCCGCACGTGCAACCTCAACCTGGTCTGTGACATCAATAGGACTTGTTGGTGAGACAGATTTGTGTCCCAGAGACTCCCCCATCTGTGGAATAGACTCCCTCTCTACGTCAAGCAGAGTATATCATTGTCCCTTTTCAAGCACAACCTGGATAACTGGATGGGAAACATAAAATACACCCCTGGGATTCCACCAGTGTCCCTGCTGGACAGGGGCTTTGGGTCCTGACTTGTGTAAACATGGGCTAAACTCTTGGCTAGGCTTATAAGGGCCTCAGGGCCAATAGCTTAGTAACTTCCTATGATCCTATGATCCTATGAACCATCCTTTTCCCGGTGATAGTCATGTGGTAGGGCATAGGCCAGCCTGCATGTCCTGTATGGTGGTCTCCCCTCTCCCCCTTCCTCTGATAGTCCAATCCCCAGCAGCTTTTCTAGGTTTTGCTGTTGCTGTCTCACAAATGGAAACATGTCACGACTGGATTCCCACAGGGTTTGGTCCTGGGTCCTCTCCTGTTTGATATCTATTTCTCTGAAGTCCAGGCCAACACGAAGGGACTCTGGCTGACAAAGTTTGCAGATGATTGCAAGTTGGGACCTATTATTAACTCCCCAAGTGATGTTGACATGATACAGAATGGCCTCACTGTGACCAGTGACTGGTGTCAGAACCATGGCCTTAAGCTCAATGCCAAAAAATGTGTCATCATCCCCTTTGGGAAAAACCCGGTTCCCATGAATTACCACATTGATGGTGGTTCAGTGAACACAAAAGGTGTTATAAGAGATCTGTGAACACAGGTTGACCGTAACCTCTCTTTTGATCATCACATTGCCACTGTGGTCAGAAAGTCCTTCTCTGTGGCACATCTCATTACTAAGGGTTTTGCATCAATCATCAAGTACAATGCCCCGTTTGGTATGTACCTTACTAGACACCTGCAACAACTGGAGAGGCCACAAAAGTACCTCACAAAGAGGATCCTAGGCCTTAAACACTTGTCCTGTATGGAGAGACTCAAAAAACTCCAACTATTCTCTGTCTCATATCGCCTACTTAGAGGCAATCTCTGCTTCACTTTCAAAGCCATGTCTGACCCAGCTCTGTTAGAAATGCTGCATCTAAACAAATCCCAATCCCTCTGCACCACACACTCCAAAGACCTCAACCTCATTACCACAATTAACAGAACATGCTGGAGGGACAGGTTCATAATCCAGAGACTGCCCATGCTATGGAACAGACTTCCCATACATATCAAGCAGAGCACCTTGCTGACCTTCTTCAAGAGAAATCTTGATGAGTGGATGGGAAACAGAAAATTCACCTTGGGGATAACTCCAGTGGCTCTACTCAACAGAGGCACTGGGAACTAAGGTTGAGTGGTACTATGCCAGGGTAATCCTACTGATAGGCTTGTAAAGGCCCCAGGGCCATTAGCCTAGTACACTACGAACCTATGAACCTATAATGAGTTCCTCTTGTTTTATGAACAAAAATGCACTCAGCACAGCATCAGTAGGCTTGGATTCCACTAGATGGAACACCTAATAGTCCTGCTAGATGTCACCATCTGGAGAGTTAGTAAGCACTCCCTTTCCCAGCTGGCCACTTCTATCTTTTCCAGCCAGTTCCTAAAGCACCCATTTCCAGCTTGATCTCTTCACTAATTTTTCATATGTACAAAGCACTTTTTCCACCTCTCTTCCTCATTAAAAACTAAAAAAAAAAAAAAAAAAAAAAAAAATCTAGCAAGGCTAGGCTTTCCACTGTGTGATTCCTTAAACCTTTTGTATTAGAGACAACATGGGATATATGTAAATGACCCTTTAAGGACATCAGGTGCTTCAGCTAAATGGTAGTTTTGAATGTCCATGACTTTTTTCTTTTTTAAGTCTATTTATGGACAAATTCAAGACAATAAAGACAAAGTCCTAACTGCGACAACCTGGATAGGAGTACAATGTTAGGTTCAAGCCAGTATCCACCTGTGCCTCTTGTGGTTTATGGTAACCATAATCCTGTTGGTTCTGGTCACATAACTGAGCATGTTGGTAGTAGAGTGAACAATGTGATGCCACTAGTTGCATGTCACCCATAGACTTCTGAACCCTGTTTTATTGTCATTAGGTATTAGAATGGGGATGGTCCCCACCATACTCAAAATGTGACTTCCATTCCTCCACCAGAACCTACCTCTGCTTCTCTGTTATTCAAGCAAGGTGGACCCCAGGATAAGGGAAATTAAATAAATCAATGTCAGCTGTAGTTGTTAAACCTTTCCCCGAAGGGGAGCTGAGATAGAATCCTTCCTGTTCCATTAAAAGTAACATGCTGTGCTGTAGTATATAGGCAAATAGGGAAGAATGCACTTGTGCTGTCTTGTGTGAGAGGGTGTGGTCTGTAATAGCCTGTAAACTGGGGCATAACTTTAACCTCTTAATATCAGGTGTTTTTATCATGACATTAGTAGCACTAACTACAACATCGAGTATCAAGACAATTTTGTTTTCTGATATATTTTTGTTTTTTTTAAATGAAAGAAATTCTCAGCAAGAAACAATTTAGGAATAATTACTATGTTGGTATAATTAATATACTGATAAAATACTTAAACTAAAACTTTGAAATTAATTACTGGAACTCTAACCTGGAAGTTGGATATCAAGAAACTAATTAGCCTATTGTCTCACTTCCCTGTATGTCACATAACAATGGGTCATGTCTAGCCAGCTTTTTACTAGGTAAGGTAAGCACTGACACTGGTTGCTAAGAGATGATGTCAGTGTTTGCCTTGTGATCCATAGTTATTTCACTAGAATTTGCTATAGGGAGCTGATTCTTGATTCATCAGAGATGGTTTTCTGTTACATGCATAACAAATACTGGCAAAACAATGGTTATTTTTGTGGGGCAGATAGTGTGTGAAAGCAAGCAGCAGTTACTAGATTAAAGTTAAACAGTTGTTGATATGACTTGTCATGGATGGGCAGTACCTGTGTGAGAGAAACAAGTTAATATACTACTATATCCATTATTTATTTTACTTCAGCACATTCAAACATCTGAGGTGTATACAACGAGTGCTTATCTTGTGAGTTGTTGTTGTGTCTTTCGGCTTTTCCCAGTTAGGGGTCGCCACATTGGAACTCCGGTCTGCTAATGATTGGCAGTAGATTTTTATGTGCCAAGTTGCTGGCCCTGACACACAACCTTCAATGAAGGTACACCCATTCACGCATGTCTCCACACAGAAGACGCTCTAGCTGAGAATCAAACAGGACAACGTCTTACTGTGAGGCAACAACACTACCGAAGCACCACCACCATGTATCTTGTGAGTAAGGGCTAAAATGTTGGCTGAGTGTGAAAACAGATGATAATTATTTGGCCTGGGAGGGTCAGGTCAAGTGAAAGAATACCATTACTGTAGATGTTTCTTTCACTTGATCACAGGAAAACATGCAAGCTGTACACAGAAAGTAGTTATTGTAGAGGTGGGGAAATGGTCTGTGTGTGAAAGTAAAGGGCACTTACTTGATCACAGTTAAACAGGCATCGGAATGGCTTATTCACTGAGCTTGAACTACTTGAGTCTGAGAGCTGTTAGACTAAAATACATGACTGTGCCCTTATTTCTTTCACTTTAATTATAGTCAGACATCAGATATGTACAGATTCAGAAAATTGTTATCTTAGGGAGTTAGGGAGGCAGTGTGTATGTGTGTGTGTGTGTGTGTGTGTGTGTGTGTGTGTGTGTGTGTGTGTGTGTGTGTGTGTGTGTGTGTGTGTGTGTGTGTGCTGGTGGGATGGATTGTTGTACATGTGTGTTTTCATGAAGCAAGATGAAATACATTACTCTGGCCAGAATTTCATTCACTTGCTCACATCAGAGGTTAATCTTAAGGATTGTCCATGTATGAAAATGACTGACCACTGCTTTTACTTCATTGCAATTAGACACTCATTGATGTGGCTTATGGGCAAAGTAAATCGTGTGTGTGTGTGTGTGTGTGTGTGTGTGTGTGTGTGTGTGTGTGTGTGTGTGTGTGTGTGTGTGTGTGTGTGTGTGTGTGTGTGTGTTTCTGTGTGTGTGTGTGTGTGTGTGTGTGTGTGTGTGTGTAAGATTGCGTGTGTGTGTTTATGTCTGTGTGTGTGTTTGTGTGTGTGAGGTTGTGTGTGTGTGTGTGTGTGTGTGTATGTATATATATATATATATATATATATATATATATATATATATATATTGGGAGGAATCAGTATATGAAAAAGTAATCATCATAACGTTTACCTGTATTAATTTTATGTGATCTGCTCACAGGAAGTATAATTTATCTGAAATTACATATTTAACTGTAATATTGTAAAGCAGTAGTTGAAAGTAATATGTGCATAATTTTATGAATGCAATGAGGATATAACTGATGTCTTGGCCTTCAAATTACAATTAATTATTACAATTTCATGGTGTCCCCAAAATGCATATGTAGTTAGAGTCAACTAACAATAACTGAGCACAATTTTCATGTCTCATAGAGGCACATATGTAATAATAATAATAATAATAATAATAATAATTTACATTTTTAAGCAGGTAGGCTCACTGGACACACAGTTCCCTTTCATGGCTAACCTGGAAGCAGTGTCTGGTTAAGTGACTGGCTTAAGGTCACACAGTAGGCAAATAAGGGAGAAGAGAATCAAACCCTGTAACAAAGGAAATAAGGTCCAAGCCTTAACATTCTGCACCAACTGCCAGGTGCATAATGAAAAAAATCATAGGGCAGGATTCACAAAGGCTTGCACGGAGTGTAAGAGACGTGTAAGACTCCATGCAAGCCTCGCGATCCAGGAACAGCCCGAACTCCATGTAAGAGACCAGCTAAAACGTCTCTTACAGGGACTGGGCGTGGATATGCTAAATACCTCACTTGCAGCTGAAAGGCATGCAAATGAGGTAGAGTAGCGATCCATGAAGCAGAAAGCAGCCCGTGTAAGAGCCGATTTAGCTGCAGAAATGTACTCAGTTGACAACTGAGTACGTTTCTGCAAAAATCACAATGGAGCCATATCAGCTCCAAATAAAGGGTGCATATGTGTCAGGCAGCATGCCAATGGCCAAATATGTGGCCATTGGCAAGGTACCCTGATGCAAATATGAAAAATAAATCTTTTTTATTTTTCTGCGATCGCCGATGTTTAAATGCAGCGCAGCCCCACGCAAATGGGCTGCGCTGTATAAAACATAAAAATGAAGGTTATAAACCCACAAATGTGGGTTTTATGCAATACATGGAATTACAATACAGGGATCAGCAGACCAAAAACAACATGGCCACCGTTTAGTGGTTGC